>NC_027749.1:16120907-16129878 GCF_000695525.1 Brassica oleracea var. oleracea | reverse complement strand
TAGCAAGAAACTTAGCTCAGTTAGAATGTTTTCAGGATGAGAATGAATCTCTCGCTTTTATCTATCAATCCTAGGGCAATTTCTAGGTAGCTAATATAGAAACATGCATTAATGAACAATCTTAATGACAATTACCACAACTCAACAATCTATAGTTGGGGCTAATCCCTCCTAACCTATTTAAACCCTAAAATCTAACAATTGAACTACTCAGACATTGCTAAGCAATTCATAACAGCAATTAGGCAAGAAAACTTCATTAGAATAGTAAATAGATATTAATGGAGTTCTAATCACAAATTATAACTTTGGATATTCTCTCCAATCTATCAAAATCCTAGAAAACCTTGCTGTGAAAATAATAAAACCTGAAAGCACACTTTGCCTCTAACATGGTGGCAAAGCTTATATAATTAGGTAAAAATTCGTCAAGGGTAATCTTGTAAATTGGTGAAGACTTGGGCTTCAAGTCGGCTGTGACCAAACGGGCTTTCTGCGCGCTTCGCTGTCGTGCGATGTCAAGACATGAACATCGATCGATTATTCCTCTTCAATATCGACATATGGTCGAGCTCGATGGTCATCTCGGGTGCTTGCTACAAATATCTCCAAAATGCTCCAAAATCATCACTTATCTCCAAATCACTTCTGATCCTATAAATATTCTAAATAGACTCTATAATATAATAATTAGTAGTAAAAACACCTATAAACCATGGGTGAAAGTGGATCAAATATAAGGCCTACTAAACCTCGGCCCAAACCTGCCCCGCAACAAGCTTTAACGGGCCAGACCCGCGGTCCAAGTCCTCCTTTGACATCTCTATACAGACAGTCTATAACCTTTTTGGTTTTAAAAAAGTAAAAAAATATTAGAGACTATAAATAGAAAATAAAAATAGGAATTCGTCGATCCGAGAATTCTATTCTAAGTTTTTCAGAAAAAATGGTTTTTACATAGATGAATTTTACACTAATTATCCCTTCGTAATTTTGTTTTCATTCTTATCTCTAATTATTACATTCCTTAGATTTTTTTTATGTTTGAACTCGAATTACCTATGATCCAATTTTGTAAAAAAAAAACAGAGTACTAAATCGCATATTTAATGTATTAATTTTACAAGAATAATATTAAGGGAAAATTGGAAAAAGAGACACCCTCAACTTTTGTTTGTCCTAATAGTACTTTTAATATTTTTGGTCATGTTCGGACATGTTTTACCCTTTTATTATGGAAAATATAGTAAACTAAATTTAAAAAATATAAAAAAATATGAAATATACTGGAAACTTCAATATGACTACTTATATGTTTAATTTTCTTTTAAAAAATAGTAGAATCATATTTTATTTAATCTTCTAGCTGGGGTTAGAATAATCATTCTGGTCATCTACCTAATCTGGAAATCAGATACTAACACGAACAAAACTTTCTTTTATATTTTATCTATGCTAGAATTCGTGAGGCTATATTCTAGCTACATATCGTTAGTCTATACAGTAAATATGGAAACTTCCATATTTTGATTGATATTTATCCTAAATCTATCCTAAATCTTTCATAATATCTTCTCTCCCACATTTTACTCTGCTAAGGATCGAACTCGGAATCTCTGATTTCGTAGACCAGCGCCTTATCCATTGGGCCACAGAGTCTAATTGTTTGTTTTACGATATATTTAGCTTATAGACATTTTAAACCCAATTAAAGATCATGGAGAAGAAATGAACCAAAATCTAGTCTGAACAATTCAAAGGTGTATGAATTCCCAAAACTGAATTTCTCAAAAGTCAAAAATGAAATGAAACAAATCTAGACTGGACACAATTGAACGATACATCATCAAACAAAAAAAAGCTGAAACTTTGTGACAGAAGAAAGATCCATATTCAGGAAAACAAATAGAAGATCACCAGAAACTTAGGTACATCCTCAGAAACTCCTAACACAATTCAGTTAAAGAGACAAATTATTGGTACTTATTGATCCTACGGAAGATGATAAAGTATTGTCTTTTGAGAAAATAAGAGAAATGCACAATGCAAACATTCGTTATAAACCTTGTTTAATCCTCAAACAATGGCTTCTGCAGTTTTCTCTACCAGTTTCTGTAGCTTCTCAGGACGGGTACCTTCGGCTTTATCTTCCTCATAAGCTGCAACATGAACTCCAAGAGCCGCACGACCCGACAGGTAAAGGTTCCGTGACCAAGCAGCGTCCCATTCCACAGCTTTCGCTGTACTACATGCTACACTTCGACCTCCTGGCACAATAGCTCTAGCAGCGCTCTGCTCATTATATGTACATATCAGAGTAAAGATCAAAGACAGTTCAGACAAAGAAGTAGAACCTTAGGGAATAATTTTTCAAAGATGGCTCTGTAGTAGTAAGCTTCCTTTGCCAAAGGCATATTATCCGGGAAGACAAAGTTTGTGATCGTCATCATTGCGTCCGAGACCTAACAACCATGGAGAGAAAAGAAAAAACCACATTACTTGGCTGTGATTTGAGGTTCTTACCTATAACTGTAAAGACATCTTAGTCTTAGATGTTTGTTTGCATGATCTTTCAGACCATCAATCCAGCTGAATCCAACTCCATCACTGAACTGTTCCTTCTGCCTGTATATGTGCTGCATTTTTTACCATTAAAGATGAGAACTTGGATACTTTCATCAAACTGCAGAGAGAAAAGAGTTTTTGTTAGAAAACCTTCGGTAGATAAGGATTCTTCTCATCATCAAAAGCATTGCTTAACACTCATTTCTCGATCCTTCCGATGTCAGGCCTGATCTGCAATGTGGTTTAGACAAGATCTTACATCACACTGTGAAGGGACCGTCCGACGAAACCTGTAGTGAGAGAAGAATACCGTCCGACGAAACCATAGAGAGAGAAGATGACCGTCCGAAAAATTCAAGAACAAATTCGCTGATTTGTATCTGAGAACAAAGAGAAGAAAGAGAAAAACGAGATTAGAGACAAAAAAAAATTGATGATTTAAGATGAAAAAATAAGGATTCTCCACTTACCCTAAATTGCCATTGAAATGGGTTGAAGGCTTGAAGGTTCACGGCGTAGAAGAAGAGAAGTGAAAAAAAAATAGGGTAAACAAGTTTTTAATCCTTTTGTGGTTTTCTTTTCTTTTTTTAATTAAAACTTAAATCAATTATGAATTAATTTAAATTTTAATTAAGGTTAATTTGGTTAATTATAAGGGTATAATGGTATTAAAGAGAATATAAATCTTATTTGCCTAAATAATCTTTTACAAATCCTATTGGAACAAATCTAAGATGAAAGTGTCTCTTTTTTCCAATTTCCCCTAATATTAGTTGTATGAACATATTTTATTTCCAATAGTAAACATAGTTACAAAGTTCAAAAAATTAACTGTAAATATAATCATTAAGCTATTATTGGTAACTTGTAAATCTGATTTTCCATTTCAAATACGACATTAAATGTTTGACCAAATGCATATAGTCAGGTTCTGCATTTAATCTGGTAACTATATTCATTTCATTAATCCATATATTGAAATTGTTCTAGTAAATATTGGTCTATTAAAAAGGAAGCATGAAAAAGCATGTGGCGATGACACCTTATCAATAATGGCAAACTTGTGAATATGTGCTAAACAAAAGTTATTATCTTAAAATGTTTCTCTATTAATAAGTAAGGAATTATTGCAAACGATGTTAGATCCATCAAATAACTATTTCATTTTACATTAAAACGAATAAGCTATAATTGTGACAATCCCAAAAGCCTTCACTACCGCAAAGTCAGCCAATTTCAAACCGTGGTGAAAATAATGTATACCAAAATCATTTAATGAATTTTAAAAGGATTCAATGAATTTTAGGAAATTTATTTTAAAACTATTATAACTTTTAAGATTTAAATTATATATTCCTTAAATATTATTGAAAATGATTTTTTTTTTTGCTTATATGTCATCATCGTATCATTTTCAACAAAATACTATATAACATTTGAAAAATGTGACACATCATCTATCCAATTATGACATATACAATTTTATTTATAAAATTTACATTTCTGGAAAAAAAATTAAATATGACAATGACTAATAGTTCACATATCACTATTAAAGTATTTTTATAAAGATTGTTTGGCAAATATTTTGAAATTTGGTAATACATTCATACATAAATAAATATGTACATATATTTATTAGAAATATGGTAAATATAGTCACTAAAAAATTTAGGATCTTTAATAATAAAATCCCTCAACTATTTTTGAATCAGAAGAACTCAATTATTTTTAATGTTTTAACCCCTCAATTTGCAAACCGTTAACGTCTACCAATTGTAAGCATAGGGTGACATATGTTAACGATTTGTAAGTTGAGGGCTTTAAAACATTCAAATATTAATTTAGGGGTTTTAATTGAGAAAGTTTATCACTAAAATCAATTTTTAAGTAGTTGCGTTAAGAAAGAACTAAAGAAATTGATTTTCTTTAACAATCAAATGTTTCTTATTGACTAAGAAAACCTAGGCTTAGACTAAGTGACTGTAAACTGACTATGTAACGATTGAAGCCTAAGTAAGGAAAGAATGAGACCGTAAAGCTAGTTAAAGAAAATTGGATTCCAAGTAAAGTAAGTTGTGAAATTGTTTGAAATATCATAAGTTGGTTACCATTTTTCAAAAGCACCTTCAATCAAAAATATTTTAATCATCTGGATTCATGGTTCAGTGATTATTGTTTAGGATTTAGTGTTTAAGATGTATATCAATAATTATTAAACATTTATAAGTTTGTTGTAAAATTAGAATTCCCCAAAAAAGTTTGACTAAAAACCGTTGCAGGATTATACAAAAAGAAAATTTGGTTTGTAGGAACCGGTTAAAGAAAGTATTGTAAAAAAAATGAGTTAGGCTATTGATGGTAATTTTTGATCAAACCAAATGTCTGGCTTGGTGATAAAGCTTGAGAAATCCTCTAAAAAGACCTATTGGGCATGTTTTAAACTTTTCAAGCTTACACACCAAGTCACACCAAGTCAGACACTTAATGACAGTTTTCTTATTTATCATTGTCAAAAATCACAATCAACGATTCACTATAATATTTATTTAGGCCACCATCTTCTCATGGTCATACAATCACTTACTCAAAGCAAAGGTTGTTCTTAATCAATGACAAACATTTGATACTTAGAGAAAAGCCAGAATTTTATTCCTTTCTTAAACCAACTTCTTTAAAAATGAATTTAGTGATAAAATTCCTCTAACTGTTTTTGAATCCCAGAAATCCTCTCAACTAATTTTTAATGGTTACATTAACGGTTGGTAAGTTGAGCGGTTTAAAACATTAATAATAATTGAAGAATTTTCTTCCTATTTAAAATAATTAAAAACAAATTATCAATAAAAATCCAGTAAATTAATACA
Source organism: Brassica oleracea var. oleracea (assembly GCF_000695525.1). Lineage (NCBI taxonomy): Eukaryota > Viridiplantae > Streptophyta > Magnoliopsida > Brassicales > Brassicaceae > Brassica > Brassica oleracea. The sequence goes on along the minus strand of NC_027749.1, from coordinate 16,124,446 downwards.
AAATAGCTAACCCTAGTTTTGCCGTCTCTTCATTTATCTTCACAACATTCATCTTTCCTTGTTTTATTTATTAACTAGGATAAGATATCCGCCTTGCGCGAGATGAGTTTATTTGATAACTATTTAAAATATATATTATTGACAATTATACCTATACAATTATGTTTTTTTTTGTTAATATATAAGTTCAGTTTGACAGTAAATTAATATTTTAATGTTACCTAATTTTCATATTTGATCGTATTGACAACTTTATACGGCAAGGTTTCCAACTTTTTAAATCAATTGATTTTCAGGGTCCGATGGACAAGATCCATTTTTATTGGAAACTGTGGACCTAAACAATGACTAATATATCATGAGACTGATCAGTTTGGACCAGGTCCAAAACTTATGACACAAAAATCTGTTTTTTTTTTTCCATCAAACACATTCTTTCTTATATCAAAATTGATCTAAAAAAAATAATTATGTTAAGAGCTGAAGTACACACTTGCAATTAAATCTAAATCAGGAATGGATGTCGATGTATATTTCCAAAATCTCTACCATGTGATTCATTCCAAATAAATGTCAACACACTTCAACCGACAATGAGTTTGCTCTATAATTTCAAGCCAAACGACGATGACTCAGCATGTTGTTTATCTCACCATGCAACATCGATTTCTAGGAAATCAGGCTCATTTGGTTGGTCTCCATTCCAAATCGACAACAACACAGTTCAACCGATGATTTTCCTTTTAACTATCAAGCCAACCGACGTTGACTCAGCTCGGCATCTAAAGATCCAACTACAACATGAAAAGTTACCCTCATCGGAGATACGACATTAACCTCTACAAATGATTTGTATAAAAGAACCGAGGCAGTAGCGGCCCTGGACAGAAGCCATGAAAGCATAAGCTTCCAGCCCTGTAAAAATATATATTTCTTCGGCCAATAATTTATATGATTTTTTTGTAGCTTGGTTGGTTAAACCATGAAGTGATAGTACAAAAGTTGATAGGTTCAAATCCCTCTTAGCATCATTTTGAAATATTACTTTTTTTACAGGCCTTCAAGTTTTTTTCTGGTTCCGGCCCATGTTGTTTTGGACTTTCTCAGGGTCGGGCTTGAACCGAGGAAAGGTCTTCAAAATTCAGGGTATTATTTCTAAGATTTACCTAATTTAGAGTCGATCGATTTATTATTGTAATCGTCTTATTACGTTAGCAGTAACATTGAGAAACGTTAAACCCAATTCTGCCGCAAATGGATTTCTTAGAATTGTCCCAACTATATCTCAAACAAATATATTACTTTAGGTTAAGTTCTCAAATAATAGATAGAAAATCACATAAGCATAACTTAAAAACTGAACTTAAATTGATAATGAATAACAAAAACTGAAAGCAAAAAATCTTAAACTGTAGCTGCCTTTAAAAAAAACATACGGTCTGTTGATGAAATTCCTACTTGGTGTATGCAAGTCATCAATAGGAATTTGTTGGAATCCTGAAAATAATTATAAAATAGATTCAAAAGGTATTGTTATATGAACACACTCTCACGTTATTAGATTGGATTAGTTCTTACTTGTTTCTAAAAGCTTCAATATATAGATGTGATATTTAGGTTAACGGATTGTTTGCCAAACAAAATTAATTACCACAGTATCCCTAGAAATCTATTTTTTGGCTTGAAATATTACCAAAATAGTGTAAACTAGTATATCTCCCGTGCTTTGCATGGTTCTTGTTTTATAATTTACAATAGAAAAAGTGTTATTTTGAGAAATATTATTTTGAATGTTATATAATATAATTCAGTGTGAAAAATGTTATTTTGAGGGTTATATATGTTGGTTAACCTAAAAATTAAAATGTTGTTGTTTATATCTTTTAATAGTCCAATATAAACACAAGATAAACATAATGTGTTAATCTAGTTTTCAATACCTAAAAATAATTGATTATGAAAGTCAAATTGAGGGACACAAAATAAAACAAACAAACTTCTTAATTGAGCCCTTTTTCAAGCCCTTTTTCAAAAAGAAAAAACAAACTTATTAATTGTCTTCATTTTGACTATTTCTAAAATAATTAAAATATCTTTAGTATTGACCTTCTTCTCTTAAAATATTTTTGCTTCCGTAAGATTCATTTTCAATGCTATACATTTTAGTTTATAAAATAATCTACAAATAAGAAATATATAGAAAAAGCATATGTATTATTATCTTAAAGTAAACAAAAGTAATATCATATTTTCATAAGATTATAAACACATAAAATAGAGAATAAGAAAAAAATATACCTCATCAGGTTTGGTCTTGATCTAAACATGATTCTTTCTCATTTTCTCTGTCGCCCGAGTTTTCTTTACACCATTTGTGGTGATTAGGGTATTTATTTGTGCATGTGCTTTAATAATATGAGACTCTATTACTCTCCTCCAATAAACTATCATCACATATTTCAGCAGATGGAAACTTTAGATAATTTTAACATATTTTGTTTACCTTTACTTTTTCAATATGGAGTATGTAGCTTTTTTTTTTAGTAAAACAACAAAAAAGAAAAAAAACGATTGAGTTGTTATAAATCAATTAGTGGATGTCCATAACCGGTCCGGTCCATAACCGGCCCATACAACTAGAGAGAGAGTTGGCCACGACTTGGAGAGAGAGAGAGTCGGCCATGACGTGGAGAGAGAGAGAGGCGGCTTGGAGAAAAGGAAACCATCTTTCATTTTCCTTGTAATTGTTATCTTTCCATTATTATATATTAGTAGTTTTCCTAATCCTAGTGGATTTAGGTTTTGGATACTTTCATTTTTACTTATCTTGTAATCCCCTATATAAGGGAACACTTATTCATTAATGAAAGATAGAAATATTCAGACCTAAAACCTTCGTTTTACAACACGTTATCAGCACGATAGCCTCTAACACCCTGAGCCTAAAACCAAACCCCTAAAACCCTAAACAAAAAGAATCTACCTCGGAACTTCAAAGAGGTCGTTCTCCCAAACCGTGAGGACCCAGAAAACGATCAAGATATCAAATCGAAGCTCTTGCCAAGACGAATCAGTCAGTGCAAACCGTTTGTCGATCTGACCACCGACGCGCCCTCACGCACCGATACAGTGCGCGCCGATTTGCTTTGGAACCCTAATCCGAACCCGACGAACCCTAATCTGTTCTTGCAAGCGTTCCAGCTCATGTTCATCCGATCAGCCCCAGCCCTAAGGCATTTCTGATACTAGATGAACTCAGCCTCAGCTTACATCTCGGACAGCTACAACTCGCGTTCCCGATCAGACGCGTTCTGTTCCAGCTCGCACCTCAGCACACATTTGTTCTAGCTTGTTCCAGCTCGCGTTCCAGCTTGTTCCAGCTCGCGTCCCGTCCAGCTCGAGGTTCTCTTGGTGGTTCGGTTCTACAATCTTCAAAACCTAAAGGTAATTCGAATTCTGAAAACATGAATCGAATCTGGTTGTTTTGTAAAGATTGAAACCCTAAAATATAATCTCTAAAAGGATGAAAGCCATAGGAT
>NC_027749.1:16120022-16120871 GCF_000695525.1 Brassica oleracea var. oleracea | reverse complement strand
AATACCCTATGAGTAAGTTCGATCCAAACCCTAAAATCGAGATTTGATCCATTGATCAATTAAAATCAGAACCTTGAAGGTTTTGAATCTCAAAATTAAACTCCCTTGATCTAAGATCAACTCGAATTCCCAAAACCCTAATTTGAAAAATCAATTTTAATTGTTTGGATTTTAAAAATTTTTGTTTGATTGATTAATCACCTAGAACAATGATTAGGATTGTTTAAACTTGAATCTTGAATCTGAAGTAATTGGCTTATTTAAATCAAAACCCTAATGATATAGTTTAGATTGTTTAAAAATCAAATCTGAAACTATATGATTAGGTTAAACTGTTCTAGACATAATCATACTTGTGGTCGTGTGGCCTTGTTGCATTCATTCCTAAACCTAATCACATTGATTGATTGCAATTGCACTTAGAATCTCATGTTAGGATGGTATTGAAATTGAAATTGAAATCAAGTATGATTGTTCTTTGCTTGGCCGATTAGCTTGCTTGTGTTGAGTACATTGCTTGATAGAATGCATATATGCTAGGATTGAAATTACACAACAAACTATATGCATTGATCCTGAATTGAATCATTAGCCGTGCGGCTTGTTTTCCTGTTTTGGCTGTGTGGCTTCCTCATGGCCGTGTGGCTTCTTCTTGGCCGTGAGGCATAAACCTTAGCCATAAGGCTTGCTTGCTTGATTGATTCTATTGATTGTGAGTTAAGTCAGCTAGATTGATTGCATATTGAATCTGAAACCCTAAATCTCGAATTTGAATCCCTAAGGGCCTTGAAACCCTAAATCGCATGATATTAATCCAAATTGAGTTTAGGTTTGATTCTTGTTATTTTG
>NC_027749.1:16119028-16119889 GCF_000695525.1 Brassica oleracea var. oleracea | reverse complement strand
AGTGTGCCATAAGATATGTAATGGGGAATCATTAGGCTAAAACATCTGATTGTCTAAAAAGAATAATGTTGATTTCGACTTCTGTGTTTGCTTTGCTTTATGTCTGTGATTTTCTTGAATTAAGAACTTATATTATAAGATGAATGAATGATTATAGACATTACTAAGAAAACGCCAATATATAAGGCAATGTTGCGGGTATAGTCAGCCAGATAAGGGCCTGCGACCAGTAAAGAATGTCCTAAAGGGCTACGGCTAGGCTAAGTACATTGGCGCCTAAAGAGGCTAAGTACATTGGTGCCTAAAAAGAGCACGCAGGCTTGAAAGATCTAATGCTCTATATCCACCCAAAGAAGCCCATTGAGTTTATAAGATATAAGATAATGGTTTCCATATAGAAACAATGGGCAAAGGAAACAAAGAGCGATCGAAACTATACCTGCATTCTCTACTGATCTAGACTATGTAAAGATCAGTATGATAGAGGCAAAAGCCATGGTAACAAGATTGGTATACCCCACAAAATTATACACTATATGGCATGACCGGATTAACCATCCTAGTCTAAACTTGACGCAAAATATTGATATTAAAAGGGCACACAGAGTTATCCCATAGTATCTCACGTTGTGTAACATGTACACAAGGGAAACTCATTAGGCTATAATGTCCCAAGCATCTGCAGATTCTAGTATGATCATGAGGGGGAATGAGGACAAACCCGTGGTCCATGACCATACTATAAACACGGATATAACAGCTTGATAACAGCTTGGCCGTACATGCTATTACCTATAAGGTTCAGACTCTAAAGTCTATAAGCTTGGGGACATCACGAGTTTTACATGTATATAAGGTTAA
>NC_027749.1:16082109-16117593 GCF_000695525.1 Brassica oleracea var. oleracea | reverse complement strand
AGAGGTTAATTGGTTGATACAGATTATTTATTAAATATGTGTGGGTGTCTGGCTAGAGGTGTCCGGCCCTTCTTTTTTTGATCATGGCTAGTGGAAAAGAAAGATCAGCCATCATGATTGCCGTCCATAAGCTCGTGTAGTCGAGGTCCATGACCTAATAGATCTTCCGGTGCGTGGTATGATCCACGGCAACAAAGGTCATGGGACACCATCAAGGTATGGATAAAAGACTGCAATAGCATTACCGAATGCAAGAGAGATTACTGATCGAGATCCATGAGTGTGTTCGGCCGAAGAGCCATAGCTTGATGAGATTATAAAACTCATTACAACAATAATCATTGATCACATCTTGATCTAGAACACTCATGAGACAAGTTATAAACATGTATAGAAGAAGTCTATGACTCAATATGGATCGATCAGATTAGTGCATAGTCGATGATGATAAAGAAAGATCTATGGACATAGACATAGGTACACATCCGTGTAGTAGATACACCGGAACATAGGTTTATGACCTGAGACTATAAGTTCATAAGTACCATGCTCAATATATATATTGTCCACAGTTTGTTTAGTCTGTCCGACCTAATTAAGAGTAGTCGACAGCCAAAGGTTCACTTCTTGACCACGCACACACGATGTCAGAAGACATGAGAAGAGACCGGAAAGGCCAAAGTAATCCAATTGCGGTTCAGTAATGAACTTGGCTGATTTGTTTACTCCATACCTGCACGTTTAGGAAAGATTACGCATCAGATGCGTAGACTGAAGAAACCTCCACTGAGGTCCACATCAGGGGGAGTAGTACGTGTTGTACTCTTTTTTCTTCATCATTGTTTTGTCCTACTGGGTTTTCCTGATAAGGTTTTAATGAGACAACATGAAGCGTACTACGATCCTGAATGGTTATGGCATTCAAGGGGAAGTGTTATAAATCAATTAGTGGATGTCCATAACCGGCCTGGTCCATAACCAGCCCATACAACTAGAGAGAGAGTTGGCCACGACTTGGAGAGAGAGAGAGAGAGAGAGAGTCGGCCATGACATGGAGAGAGAGAGAGGCGGCTTGGGGAAAAAGAAACCATCTTTCATTTTCCTTGTAATTGTTATCTTTCCATTATTATATATTATTAGTTTTCATAATCCTAGTGGATTTAGGTTTTGGATACTTTCCTTTTTACTTATCTTGTAATCCCCTATATAAAAGAGAACACTTATTCATTAATGAAAGATAGAAATATTCAGACCTAAAACTTCGCTTTACAACATGAGTATGTATTGTTAGAAAGAGAAAAAGGTTTAAAAGAAAGTTTGTTTGAGTTGCCAATTTAGTTTCACGGGACCTAGTTTCACGTACCTGGACCTTATTCTTCATACGCCTTGCCGTACGCTCCGCTTTTTAATCCATAGCATATTTGTGTTCTTCTTCTTTTTTTTTCTCATTTCGCTGAAACAAATTCCTTTGAAAGACTATTGTCATGCTACCTTTTGGCGATAAAAAATTTGATTTTCATGTCTCACTGTAAATTTGGGCGGTGTAGACCATTAGAAGATTTGATCTATCTGGTTAGAAGTTGAATTTCAGAGAGATTTAATGGAGTTGTTGCAAATAATTTAGAAGTTTACAGTTTCTGATCGAGAGTTAATTCTTGTCTAGAAAAAAATAATGGTTTGGGAGATCATCGGTGTAGTGTGAGAAACTAAAGGGATTTTACTTTATATATAAAACAAAAAATAAAAATCAACGAAACTGTTTTTGTATTTAAATTTTTTGCATTTATGTTTTTTAATTATAATTTTTTTGTCAAATGTCAAATTTTGATTTGTTAGGTGATTTGTGCTTTAATATATAAGATATTTTCCTAAAATACTAAAATAACATTAGACAAGTTTTTTCTTGGTGACAATTTTTTTTATAGTTTTCTATTAACCTTACCAAATATAACTTCAGGAAAATTGTGTATCAAGCATACATATACAATTGATATATCAGTTCAAAGAACTTCCATGTCTTAAATTTATTTCTGCTACTGATGGAACATTTGAATAAAACTTACCAAATGAGCCTGATTCTCAAATTATTTATCACGCTAAATTATGATTTTTAATTCCTTCTAACCATCACAGAGATGCGTCGATTATATATATATATATAAGAATTGTGACTTCTGCAATCATTTTTTTAACTCACTGGAACGATCTCCAATTCTAGTATTGTTCCTTTTCATTTCATTCAATTTTTAAATAGAGTAACTATGGGTGCAAGTCATCATATGAATACGATCAGAAGATCCTTTAAAACTCACTTTTGGATCAACTGTCTGTTGTAATGGTGAAGATCCTTCGATTGATAACTTGGAGGACCAATACCATAATTGCTTTCTAACGTATGTCTTGTATGATCATGTAAACGCGGATCAGCTTTATAATTGTAAACTACATTCAATATCTATATTTCTATATTACATATTACATAATCACATAATTGCAAATCGTCTTCAAAATTGTATGCAATAAAACAATGTTTTAATTTATTCGTCCGTAGTCGTCCATAATTTCTGTGATAGAGATATTAAAATTTGACTAAGGTTTGTCCAAATACTTTGTAACTAGGTTAAGACCCGCGCCTTACGCGGGATGAACATTGTATATTTAAATTATTTTTATATATTATATGTTCAGTTTTATATTATAAAATATATATATATATATATTGGATATATAAAAAGTCAATAGCTATTACTTATATAATTAAATTGGTGCGAGTACGTAAATTTTGTTTTAATCCAAACAATTACCTTTTATATTTTATATTGTATATAATTAAAGTAAAATAATATATACATATATACATAGATACATAGTATATTTTTAATCTTGATATATGTTAAATAATGTATTTTATTCATTTGGTTTTTTGATGATTTGTATATTTTTATAATAAAAACTTTAAAATCATTGATAACAAAATTTTCATTGTGCGATGTTTAAAAGTTTTGGTAATTTATAATCCTTAGAAACATTGAAGGCAAATTTTAAAATTTAAATATTAAGTTGTAAGTAAATTTCAAAACTAAAATATTTATGTATTTTTAATGGTATATAGTTTAATTTAAAAGATATTAATATATATATATATATATTTAATCTTGATATTTATTAAATGAGACTTCCTAATTATATGATTTTGTAATTATTTTTTGTCATAAAAAAATTAAACCATGGATCATAAAATTTTAATGTGAGACTTTAAAAGAAATTTAAAATATAATATATAATAAAAATCTAAAGTTTTATTATATATGTTTAATGTGATTTATTTATTTATTTTAATAACTTAAAGTTAAACAAAAATGATAGAGGGTGCATTAATTTGTATCAAATCTTTATTATTTAAAATCATTAATTGTCATATATACTTTACCAACATTAGGAAATTCCGTAATTTTTATTTAAGGAAAGAATTAAAAACATTAATAATTAATTTATGGTTAGTTTAATAAAAAACTTATTATATATTTAGATGGACCAACATATTTCTCTAAGGATTCTAAGAATCATTGTGGTGATGACACATGGCTACCTCATAAGTTGTAATGCTCCTCTTTTAATATATAGGGGATGATGCCACATCAGCGTTTGGAAGATGTATGGGGTTGACACCTATGCAAATTCATTTTGTAATTAATACAAAACTGAGGTTACAAATTTTTTAAGATCCTCAAATAATATATAGAAGATTGAAGACATATGCAATCTAATGTACTCCACTGGATATATTTTCCACTCAAACTCAATGAAACGAGATCTCCATCCGAAAATGAGTAAGATCCCCATATGTAAACCCATCGTTCATGATTCATGTTTACATTGAAATACAAATTGAACTCCATCATTCAACTTCTGAGAATCAACCTTACCCAAACAATTTTAGTCTCTGGTTATCTGGTTTTATCATTGGAAAAATCTAGTTTCAAATACACACAACATCCATCTATCACTTTCAACCGCCCATTCTCTGTCCATTCTCTTGGCCATGGTGACTTTACATCCCTATTGTTTTTTCAACAACAAAAACCCTGTCAACAAACATGTATCGAGGAAGATAGCCACCATGACACAAAAGTGCACATAAAAGCACCGATGAGGAGATAAAAAAGAAATCAAAACATAATCGTCGGACATATATACACACTCTCGGAGGGAGAGACACAACTCAATCCGACCCCCAAGTCTTAACCTTATTGAATTGTCTCCAGAAAACTGAAACAACTCCGAGTGAGAGAATCATCAATATCAAATTAATGAAAGGCATATTCGATTTCTCCCAAATAATAAAGCCATTAATATATTGGATTAGAGAAAACAAATGTTGTTTAGGGTTTTCCCCCAACAACAAAATAGAAGATGATGAAGGCATTGAAGGTGATAATTTTGTGACCTAACTATAGAAACAAGAAACGAAGAGAAAATAGGAAAAACTAAAAGCAACCGCTAGAGAGAACTCAGTAATCGCTCTCTAATCGCCAAGAGAGAGACGTCATTTATATATGGGTTGCATGGAATCAGAAATGGATACATGGAAATAAAGCTTTCGAAACGTGAATTTAAAAAAAATAGAAATGAAAACGTTTTAGAAACTTCTATAAATATATATATGATTGATCAACATGTGAATTTAATTGCTTTTCGTTTTATTTATCCAAGAGAAAATCAAATTAAAAGAAATATTGATCATCTCTGTGAATTCAATAAAATTTTATGAAAAAAATCGAATGCAAAACATGCTATCCTTCGATAAAATGGTGGAAGCAATTTCCTTTCAAGTCAAATCATTATATACCAAAATGACAACAAATACTGAAAGATGATACTAAAATACAAGTCAACAAGATAATTCCATTTTAAACATACAAAAACGAAAACAAGTACTCATTAACATCAAATAACAATAAAATCATTCTTTCGCGTTTCCAAATCAGAATCGTGAGTTTCTGAAAATCGCGTCGATTTTCAAGAAACGCGTTACCAATGCATTTTTACAAGTTTCCAATGGATTCTGATTTCATAACGTCTTCGAAACAGAGAATTCTACAACGCAGTTTCCATGCAATCTAGACTTCTATTAGTTATACTAGGAAACAAATCCGCGCATTCGCGCGGAATATAAAATTCTTTACTAAAATTTTAATTAATTTAATTTATTAAATATTTTTAATTTATAATTATATTTATCTTTATTTATATAAATTGTTATTTGTGTTTCATATTTCTCCTGAATTTATTATCTATATATTTTATTTTGTGAGATATACTATACACATATACAAAATTAGTTTGAATTATTTCAAGTTTATTTTATATTTTATTTAAACTACTGATCAACTGAGGGATTATGCAAAATAAAAGTTTTAACAATGTTAGATACTTCAAAGAGTAAGAAGAAAATTTGTAAAGAAGTTTTTTAATATTTTACCAAAAGAACATTTCTAACAAAATAGCAAATTGTAAAAAAAAAATCCATTTATAATGATAAATAAAAATTAATGTTGATCTTATTATTTCTGGAAATTTTTTTATTACAACATAAGTCTTAACTCTATAAATATAAGATTCTTTGAATATTAAATTGTAGATGACTACCGTCCAAATCGTTGTAATCTAGCTACTAATGCAAAGATATAATGATAAAGTAATTGAGTGTCTTGCAAATTGTATAGAGTTTTAATACAGTTTGTAGGTTTGTCAAAACAAATGAGAATGACTACTCTAAAAGATGTAAATAATAAGATGAATAGATGCCTTAAATTTTGAATCTTAACCTTAAGTAAGTAATTCATATTTAAAATAAATTAATCTAAGATATTTAGTTAAATGATTTCCTAGAGAGAATGTTGATATAAAAAAAAATTGAAAGTGAGTTTCCACCATTTTCTAACTTTAAAATATGAAAGAAATAGAGTGCCAAATATATGTTGCTTAGAGTTCTCCAAGATCAAAGATGTTTTTAAGAACAATATATTATAGAATAATAAAAAATAAAGTAACCATTGTAAGAGATAGAAATATATTTTAGTGTCTGATTTTTGTTTTTTAATTCAATAGCCGTTTTGTCACATAAATCACCACCATATTAAATTATAGGGAGAATTGCTAAGTGTGACTCAAAACTTGGAGTCAAACCCAAAACAATACCCCAACTTGGGTCAAAGGCAAAAATAACCTAAAAGGCTATTGAAATTACAACTATCCCCTTGTGACCAAAAAAAAAACGGAATTTTTTTTACGTTTCTACCCCTCGCAAGTCGTCCAGACGACTTAACTGAAAATAAGTCGTCCAGACGACTTAACTGAAAGTCGTCTGGACAGTTAGTCTTAAACATAATTTAAAAATTTTGTAAAAAATATTTTGATAAGTGAAAAATGGGAATTATGTAATTAACATATGTCTTAGGAGGTATAAATTAAGATATAACAAATTTCAATTGTTTTCAGCATAGATGAGTGAAAGTAGCGAGTCATGATATTCTTAAGTTTATGTTTCATCAACATATGTTGTAGTATTGTATGTGTTCTTAGGGTTAGATTTTGGAAAGCATTAAAACCGTTTTTGAAAATTTTTAAAATTACTTATGCGTGTTCATTTCTGTGTATAGTAAACACTATTTAAGTATAATTTGATTTTATAACGTGGTTAGTTAGTTAATCTAGTCATTTTAGTTTAGGGGTTCATTTTAGGGTCTAGGACGACTTAATATTTTGTCGTCTGAAAACAGACGACTAAATATTAAGTCGTCTGTTGTACATTATCAGCCAGAATAAGTCGTCTAAACCGGACCAAACCTTAAAGTTTACCAATGTAATTTTAAAGCTAACCGGATTATTTACCCAATATATAAGGTGATTTTTATTTTTTTTGTTTCATTTTTCGCGAAATTCAGAAACCCTAACAGTTCTCCCTCTCAAAGGCGATTTCGAATTCCCACGATTTCCGAACAAACCATCGTTCTCAACATCGGCTATCTATCTCACTTCATTCTCACCGTTGTCGCCGCAGCTTCTTCTAACCCTAGCGCCGCCGATTCCTCTAAACCCTAGCGCCGCCGATTCCACTATTTCCGAACAAACCGTCGCCCTCGCCACCGTGGTCACCAACGTTCTAAACACTAGCGCCGCCGCTTCTTCTAAACCCTAGCGCCGCCGCTTCTTCTCTGTAAACCTTAGCGCCGTTTCTCTGTAAACCCTAACGCCGCTAAGTCATCAATCTCGAGGAAAAGATGAACATAAAACGTTGTCTCTATCAATTTACTCATTCTCACCGTTTCACGTTTATTTTTTCAGATCTATAACCGCAATGACGAGTACTCCAACTCCTTCTGCGACTGGAAGACTTGTAAGTAATTTAAGTCGTCTACTAAGTCGTCTGGACTTATATTGTTGTCTTTGATTATTTTGCAGACAAAAAGGATGGATATTCCAGAACTCCCCCGTAGGTTATACACATCAGGGGAAGAACCAGAAGCCCACAATAGCATTTCGTATCATACGGATAACAGCAAGTTGCATACTGCTCTTAGGAAAGCTCTTACTGATGACGAATTTGAAGAGCTCAAGGAGTCGAGTTTGGGAGTTTTCATCAAGTTCAAGGAGCAGGGATTTGGTTGGGCTTCAAGGCTGGTTCACTACATGCTCAGTTTCAAGCTGGACATTAAGAAGAAGTATGAGATGTGGTCTCTCGTTGGTCCAGAACCTTTGAGGTTTTCACTGTTAGAGTTTGAAAACCTCACTGGTCTAAACTGCGAGTACATCGAGGACCTTGAGACACCAAAATGTGACGTTACCCCAGAGATGGTTTCTTTCTGGGGGATGCTGGGAGTTCATCTGGAAGCTGGGCCAACTACTGATCAGATAATAGCAGCACTGAAGAGATGCGGGGATTGGTCCAGGGAAGATCGCAAGCGGCTCGCGTACCTCTCCATCTTCACTGGATTCATTGAAGGGAGAAAGTTTTCAACCGCTACACGATCTACTCTGGCAAGGCTAGTGATGGATTTAGAACGGTTTGAGAATTATCCATGGGGGAGAGTCGCGTTTAAGGTGCTGATGGACTCTTTGTGGAACAAAGAAATTGCTGGCTGTTACACCGTGGATGGGTTTATACAAGTTCTTCAGGTCTAGACGTACACAGCTATGCCGGAATTGGGTGCTAGTATTGGTGGTCCCAGAGCAGACAGTCCGTCTCCACCGATACTGGCTTACGAGGGCAGCAGAGGCCGCAGATCAATGAAAGCTGCTATCTTGAGTCAGGTATTTACTTCAATCCAAAAGACTGCGCAGACGACTTATTATAAGTCGTCTGGAAAGTCTTCCATCTGGACGACTTATTAGACGACTTATAATAAGGCGTCTGGAAAGTCTTCCCAGCTGGACGACTTATCGGACGACTTAATTAAGTCGTCTGGAAAGTCTTCCATCTGGACGACTTATTAGACGACTTATAATAAGGCGTCTGGAAAGTCTTCCCAGCTGGACGACTTATCGGACGACTTAATTAAGTCGTCTGGAAAGTCTTCCATCTGGACGACTTATTAGACGACTTATAATAAGGCGTCTGGAAAGTCTTCCCAGCTGGACGACTTATCGGACGACTTAATTAAGTCGTCTGGAAAGTCTTCCATCTGGACGACTTATTAGACGACTTATAATAAGGCGTCTGGAAAGTCTTCCCAGCTGGACGACTTATCGGACGACTTAATTAAGTCGTCTGGAAAGTCTTCCATCTGGACGACTTATTAGACGACTTATAATAAGGCGTCTGGAAAGTCTTCCCAGCTGGACGACTTATCGGACGACTTAATTAAGTCGTCTGGAAAGTCTTCCATCTGGACGACTTATTAGACGACTTATAATAAGGCGTCTGGAAAGTCTTCCCAGCTGGACGACTTATCGGACGACTTAATTAAGTCGTCTGGAAAGTCTTCCATCTGGACGACTTATTAGACGACTTATAATAAGGCGTCTGGAAAGTCTTCCCAGCTGGACGACTTATCGGACGACTTAATTAAGTCGTCTGGAAAGTCTTCCATCTGGACGACTTATTAGACGACTTATAATAAGGCGTCTGGAAAGTCTTCCCAGCTGGACGACTTATCGGACGACTTAATTAAGTCGTCTGGAAAGTCTTCCATCTGGACGACTTATTAGACGACTTATAATAAGGCGTCTGGAAAGTCTTCCCAGCTGGACGACTTATCGGACGACTTAATTAAGTCGTCTGGAAAGTCTTCCATCTGGACGACTTATTAGACGACTTATAATAAGGCGTCTGGAAAGTCTTCCCAGCTGGACGACTTATCGGACGACTTAATTAAGTCGTCTGGAAAGTCTTCCATCTGGACGACTTATTAGACGACTTATAATAAGGCGTCTGGAAAGTCTTCCCAGCTGGACGACTTATCGGACGACTTAATTAAGTCGTCTGGAAAGTCTTCCATCTGGACGACTTATTAGACGACTTATAATAAGGCGTCTGGAAAGTCTTCCCAGCTGGACGACTTATCGGACGACTTAATTAAGTCGTCTGGAAAGTCTTCCATCTGGACGACTTATTAGACGACTTATAATAAGGCGTCTGGAAAGTCTTCCCAGCTGGACGACTTATCGGACGACTTAATTAAGTCGTCTGGAAAGTCTTCCATCTGGACGACTTATTAGACGACTTATAATAAGGCGTCTGGAAAGTCTTCCCAGCTGGACGACTTATCGGACGACTTAATTAAGTCGTCTGGAAAGTCTTCCATCTGGACGACTTATTAGACGACTTATAATAAGGCGTCTGGAAAGTCTTCCCAGCTGGACGACTTATCGGACGACTTAATTAAGTCGTCTGGAAAGTCTTCCATCTGGACGACTTATTAGACGACTTATAATAAGGCGTCTGGAAAGTCTTCCCAGCTGGACGACTTATCGGACGACTTAATTAAGTCGTCTGGAAAGTCTTCCATCTGGACGACTTATTAGACGACTTATAATAAGGCGTCTGGAAAGTCTTCCCAGCTGGACGACTTATCGGACGACTTAATTAAGTCGTCTGGAAAGTCTTCCATCTGGACGACTTATTAGACGACTTATAATAAGGCGTCTGGAAAGTCTTCCCAGCTGGACGACTTATCGGACGACTTAATTAAGTCGTCTGGAAAGTCTTCCATCTGGACGACTTATTAGACGACTTATAATAAGGCGTCTGGAAAGTCTTCCCAGCTGGACGACTTATCGGACGACTTAATTAAGTCGTCTGGAAAGTCTTCCATCTGGACGACTTATTAGACGACTTATAATAAGGCGTCTGGAAAGTCTTCCCAGCTGGACGACTTATCGGACGACTTAATTAAGTCGTCTGGAAAGTCTTCCATCTGGACGACTTATTAGACGACTTATAATAAGGCGTCTGGAAAGTCTTCCCAGCTGGACGACTTATCGGACGACTTAATTAAGTCGTCTGGAAAGTCTTCCATCTGGACGACTTATTAGACGACTTATAATAAGGCGTCTGGAAAGTCTTCCCAGCTGGACGACTTATCGGACGACTTAATTAAGTCGTCTGGAAAGTCTTCCATCTGGACGACTTATTAGACGACTTATAATAAGGCGTCTGGAAAGTCTTCCCAGCTGGACGACTTATCGGACGACTTAATTAAGTCGTCTGGAAAGTCTTCCATCTGGACGACTTATTAGACGACTTATAATAAGGCGTCTGGAAAGTCTTCCCAGCTGGACGACTTATCGGACGACTTAATTAAGTCGTCTGGAAAGTCTTCCATCTGGACGACTTATTAGACGACTTATAATAAGGCGTCTGGAAAGTCTTCCCAGCTGGACGACTTATCGGACGACTTAATTAAGTCGTCTGGAAAGTCTTCCATCTGGACGACTTATTAGACGACTTATAATAAGGCGTCTGGAAAGTCTTCCCAGCTGGACGACTTATCGGACGACTTAATTAAGTCGTCTGGAAAGTCTTCCATCTGGACGACTTATTAGACGACTTATAATAAGGCGTCTGGAAAGTCTTCCCAGCTGGACGACTTATCGGACGACTTAATTAAGTCGTCTGGAAAGTCTTCCATCTGGACGACTTATTAGACGACTTATAATAAGGCGTCTGGAAAGTCTTCCCAGCTGGACGACTTATCGGACGACTTAATTAAGTCGTCTGGAAAGTCTTCCATCTGGACGACTTATTAGACGACTTATAATAAGGCGTCTGGAAAGTCTTCCCAGCTGGACGACTTATCGGACGACTTAATTAAGTCGTCTGGAAAGTCTTCCATCTGGACGACTTATTAGACGACTTATAATAAGGCGTCTGGAAAGTCTTCCCAGCTGGACGACTTATCGGACGACTTAATTAAGTCGTCTGGAAAGTCTTCCATCTGGACGACTTATTAGACGACTTATAATAAGGCGTCTGGAAAGTCTTCCCAGCTGGACGACTTATCGGACGACTTAATTAAGTCGTCTGGAAAGTCTTCCATCTGGACGACTTATTAGACGACTTATAATAAGGCGTCTGGAAAGTCTTCCCAGCTGGACGACTTATCGGACGACTTAATTAAGTCGTCTGGAAAGTCTTCCATCTGGACGACTTATTAGACGACTTATAATAAGGCGTCTGGAAAGTCTTCCCAGCTGGACGACTTATCGGACGACTTAATTAAGTCGTCTGGAAAGTCTTCCATCTGGACGACTTATTAGACGACTTATAATAAGGCGTCTGGAAAGTCTTCCCAGCTGGACGACTTATCGGACGACTTAATTAAGTCGTCTGGAAAGTCTTCCATCTGGACGACTTATTAGACGACTTATAATAAGGCGTCTGGAAAGTCTTCCCAGCTGGACGACTTATCGGACGACTTAATTAAGTCGTCTGGAAAGTCTTCCATCTGGACGACTTATTAGACGACTTATAATAAGGCGTCTGGAAAGTCTTCCCAGCTGGACGACTTATCGGACGACTTAATTAAGTCGTCTGGAAAGTCTTCCATCTGGACGACTTATTAGACGACTTATAATAAGGCGTCTGGAAAGTCTTCCCAGCTGGACGACTTATCGGACGACTTAATTAAGTCGTCTGGAAAGTCTTCCATCTGGACGACTTATTAGACGACTTATAATAAGGCGTCTGGAAAGTCTTCCCAGCTGGACGACTTATCGGACGACTTAATTAAGTCGTCTGGAAAGTCTTCCATCTGGACGACTTATTAGACGACTTATAATAAGGCGTCTGGAAAGTCTTCCCAGCTGGACGACTTATCGGACGACTTAATTAAGTCGTCTGGAAAGTCTTCCATCTGGACGACTTATTAGACGACTTATAATAAGGCGTCTGGAAAGTCTTCCCAGCTGGACGACTTATCGGACGACTTAATTAAGTCGTCTGGAAAGTCTTCCATCTGGACGACTTATTAGACGACTTATAATAAGGCGTCTGGAAATATATTGTAATATAAAAGTTTAGAAATATTCACCTTATCATCTTTCAAACTTCACAAAACTATCTTAGAAAATCAAACAGAAGTTGAATAAACTATATACGGAAAATATATATAAAAATTTCAACAATATTTTAAAATTTATTTTACACTCACATTATATTAACGGTAAAATCCGAAAGATTATTAGATATTGTCAATTTATTTATTTTCAATATTTCTATAATATACTGTAGAAGATGGTTTTATAATTTCTATCATATTCGTATATTTTTTTACTTTTACTTTTTATTTTTGTATTTGTAAAAAACAAAAGTAAAATATTTTTATATAAATTTTATAAAAGCATAAATCTCCCACCAACAAAATCTACCACATATATATAACCTCATGTGATTTTTTAATGATTGTTGATAATATGATATTTGCCCCATACGATTTTCTGTCCGTGATCGTTGATTGACCGGTGTAAAAATCCGGGATTGAGTAAAATTTTGTGTTGTGCCAGAAGCATGATGGGAAGATAAATCACCTCTTTTATTGCACTACTCTTATTACAATTTTGTCTGATCTACAATTTAGTACTTCTCCGTATCCATTTAAGTGGTGTTTAAAGATAAAAAATTTGTTTCAAAATAATTGATATTCTCACTATTCTAGATAGAATTTAATAGCATTTGAATTTTTGATCAATTACAAAATATTTTATTTTTTATTATTGGTTAAATTAGATTCATTTAATGATATTTTTATGTAATTAGTGTAAATTATATAAAAATTTGTATTTTCTTAAGCTATGTGCAAAAACATTAAAAACTACTGTATGGAGTAAGATCTAAGTGGAGAATTTACTGATTTTAACTCTAATCTTAATTATATTTAGATACTCAAAAGAGTAAGAAGAAAATTCGTAGAGGTGTTTTTTTACCAAAAGAACATCCAGAACAAAATAACAATTTGTGAAAAAATGCATTTATAATTTTATATGACAATAGTATATCCTTAACATCCAGAACAAAATAGCATTTTCTGAAAAATGCATTTCTAATTTTATATGCCAATATTATATCATTGATAATTTGATATGATACGTTCAACCGAAGATTGTTTGCAGTCAATATTTAAATCCAATGAAAATTTTTGTCAAAACAGAATAGAGCATATTCATATCTCTTACTACTAAAAATATACATAAAATGATTTAATCTGTACAACTCAAACAACATATAATCTATAGCCACAAATAGACAAAATTTTACACCTTTATCGGAGAGAATTGTGTATCAATAAAGCGAATCCTTATATTCCTCTTGGCCATGATGTTAACTCATCCTACTCCTCTCTAGGCCTCCTCCTTTAAATCAGCCTTTCATGACAAGTTACAAGAATTGCTGAACTGAAAAAATACCAACACAAACATATTAATGACTTCATTATATCGTGTTGAGCGACAAAGAGCAAGATATTTATTCAGAATCAAAAAGCAAGATTATTAAATATATTTACACATTCCAAACTAAAAATCATTTAAATACATTGGTACATAGGTATGTTTTGTTACGAAGACCAGAAGATTTGTAACTCAATGATTTGTAACTTTACAAATATTCGATTCTCATCGAAACTTGCTGTTGCGGTCTCACTCAACCTTTTCTTCGAGTCCACAGTTCCCCACCTAATTAAACACATGCACCGATTCTCATATATTTTTTGAAACTGTCATCCACTGATTTTGTAACTTTAAACTATAAAAATCTAATAGAAGCCCACCACCGGAATCGGAATCAATAAGTAATAAGAGGAACAGATTGTTCATAGCCAAAAAAAAGACGAGATTTAGCCCGAATACGTACAACGCTAAATGAAAGATTAACAACGCTAAAGAGGCAAGACCTTTTCGAAAATTGGGGATAGCAAGAATTTGTCCATTAGCTTACAAAGGGTATTACGTAAAAATCGATTATGAGATTGTGGGTGAGAGAAGATGTACTGTAGAACGACGGATGAATGATGTGTGGAAAACATGAAACATAGATAGAGAGAATGATAAGGGTACGCTATTTAACGGTTGTGTCGTTTTGTCAAAGAAAAAAAAGGGTCGTGTCGTTTGAGAAGAGGAGACGATTCGCTGGGGAAGATGAAAACGAGAGTTTTTGATGACGAGACGTCAGTTACTCAGAGGAATGAAACTTTTTATCCCTTAGATCTAAATTAACAAACAAATCTGACCGTTGGATTTAAAGTTTTTTTTTTCTATAAAAAAAAGAAGATGTCAGCAGATCTTTAAAATTCAGTTTAAAATATATAGATTTTCGGTGTGGTCTAACTTTTATGTTCTTCTCATATTCTTCTTAGTTCTGTTATGCTAATATTGTGCTAGACAAAAGCCCTCTAACAGGCCCATCAAAGAAAGTCCCGCTCTCCGGCCTACATATTTTCCCGCGCTTTTTACCGACAACCCTCTTCTGTTTAGCGCCGCCCCCTCTGTGCTTGAAGTGCTTTGCCGAGAGAGAGAGGAAACAACACACACAGAGAACGTCGAAAGAAGAACGAGTTAGAAATGGAGGTGATACGATCTCAGAAACGAACTCCCTCCAACGACACCGTTTCAAATCCCAAGATCCCACTATACCTCACAGCTCCCCCGATGGAAGTCCGATTAGAAGAATTCGAGCTCTTCGCAGTAGATCGCCTCCGAGGTTTCCATCAAAATCATCTCCTTACTTTACCAAACTCTCGTTAAATCTATCTGGGCTCTGATCAATTTTGTTGATTTGTGATTAGTTCTAAAAGGGGTCTCAGATGGATTAGCCCGCGGGAGAAACCCTAAGGAAATGGACGATCTGGTAAGCTTCACCGTGAAAACTCAATCGCTTCTAGATTGTTTTATTATCTCAATCCGATTCGTTTTTGCGATTAAAGGTGGACACTTTGTGGAAAGAACATATGAGAGATCCCGATGCGTCTGTAATGTTGAACAAGGATATAATCTCACATTTTGTGTTACGTCTCGTTTATTGCAGATCGTAAGCTCTGTTCTTGTCTTAGTTTCTATCTTCAGTTTGTTTTGGTTTCCCAAAGCTGATTCTTTTTTTTTTTTTTAAGGGATGAATTGAAGAAATGGTTTCTTAGCATGGAAACTGCTCTTTTCCGACATAGGTTCCGGCTTCAGAACTTTGAAGCTCAGGTACTCTGTTCCTTCTTTTTGGTTTGGTTAGCTTTTGGATGTATCTGGTGATAAAAGTTAATTTTCTATTCTTGTTCACAGAGAGCAATTGTGGGAGAGTTTGGATTACCGTATAAGGCAGTCACAGGAGCAGAACTTGAGGTAACGTTTTAGAGTTTTATTTATGGTGCTTATTCAGGATCCAAATCGTATATCTTTGACTGTTTGCAGGGTTTGAAGGAGAGGTTGGGGCAAGTGGTACGTTCACTGGGTCAAATTTCACCTACCGGTAATAATCCCATTATATCTCTTTTCACATCTAGTGATGTTATCCTTTAGTTTCAGCATAACATAGTAGCGGCGTGCCTGGTGTCAATAACTAGTCATAGATGAACTTTGTTGCATTTATACATGATTTTCTTACCTTTATCTCTGAACTATTTAGCAGTAAGACTTGTACTTTTTCTAACGGAAAGTTTCTTGTTTTATTCTTTGCAGTTGAAGCCGTATACTATAAGGTACGCCTGCATCTTCTTTTGTATATGTTCATATACCAAAAGCTACGAATTTAACTTATCTAATCCACTATTCATTTACTCGTTATAAAAAAAAAGGTTCCTTTTGAAGAGGTTCCTGACCTTGTAGCTAGCCGGAGAGTACTTATACAGAAAGGGTATGCCTTTGTTGCTGGGAGTCAGGTAAGTATTGGTTTCCCTTTCCAGTTTCAAAATATAACGTCTCTGCAGTCAGGTAAGTATTGTGTTAGTTTCTCATTTGGATTTCCTTATTTCTCCTATCAGTTGGTTTCTCTTGTTGTCACACAATTTCGATCTCATATATCAAAGGCCCTCATCTTGACAAACAGGTTATTATTCCCTGGTTATATGAATATCTACAAGTTCCTCTTCTACGTGTCATTTTTTAGGTCGGGCTTTGCTTTAACAAGACTTTTTTTTTTTTTTTTGCAGAAAATGGACTACTACCATTCAAGAGCGAGAGAAAGACAGACTAACTCCAGTAAGCACTTGGACTTGAAATCAACTGCTTTATTCACTGTCTTTTGTCTCCTTAACTTTATTATCGTTAATCATTCAGATAGTAGAAGCCTTATCTACAAGCTACTTGGGTCCCGATTATTCTCAGGTAAGGATGGTCCTTTAAAACTTGTCATATTATTATACATTCATAGATATGGAATCATCGAAGCTGTTAATTTTCCTCAACAGTCAACTGAGTACGCCGAGATATCACTTATGGATATTGATCAAGTTGCCAAGAGTTCCTTCCCACTTTGTATGAGGCATCTTTTTGAAAAAGTAAGTTTGCTTCATGGCTTTCAAATCTTCTATTCGTCATTGTTTACATATTCTGCTCCCATGCAATGTAACATGTGAACGTTTACACTTTACACACACAGGTTCGAGAAGATCATCATCTAAAACATGGAGGAAGAATGCAACTGGGTCTATTTTTGAAGGTTCCTCTTTTAATCCCTCTCCCTTTTCCCATATGTTTTCACATAATGAGTAGTAAATATACACCGGTTATTTTTTCTTATGCTTTGTCTTCTATTTGTACATCACTAAGTTGTCTATCGATGTGTAGGGTGTGGGTCTGAAGCTGGATGACGCCCTAGCATTTTGGAGAGCAGAATTCACCAAAAAGGTAACTTGATTCCCAAATGTTTTATCTGCTAAGTTTTCGAATCTGTTCTCTCCTAGAGGTTAATGTGTACTATGTCATGTTTTTGCGTGCTAGCATATTTGAATAAGGAGGGGATGGGTAGACTATTATCTGCAGAAACTAAGTATTACTGAGCTATGGATACTTCTTTATTTTTCCTTTTTTATTCTTAGGTTGGCTCTGAGAGATTCGATAAAGAGTACGCCTACTCCATTCGCCATAACTACGGGAAGGAAGGCAAGAGAACGGTAAGATGCTTATTATGATTTTATTACATGCCAACGAAAGCTGCAATGATGAGCTTCTGATACCTAATTTTCACGTTGCAATTACAGGATTATACCCCTTATGCTTGTCAGAAGATCATCTTATCTGCACCTGGTGCTGGGGATCATCATGGCTGTCCTTATCGACATTTCAGGTCACTTTTCTTAGTAAAAATTTACTCTCTTTCTGTGAAAGAAAAGAATTAGGAAAGCATTATAATTTTCATATAGGTTGTTGTATCTACCAACCCTGCAAGTATTATTGTTACTGGATAGAAACCGTTGCTAGCGGCTGCAAACATTTCGAGCTTTAGCTAAAGTTTTCATTTATATCTTAATTAGGAAACATAGGGAGTATATCTTAGAGAAATGTAGACTCTTTCGTCGAGCAGGAGTTGTTGCTATTTCCTCTTAGTGTAGCTATAAAGCGAAACAATAATTGAAGTAAAGATGTGTTAGGTGAATATCAGAGTAATGTATGTATCTCATGGATATATGGTGCTAAAAATGACAGTGAGGATAACCTGAGAGCAGCACTTGGTAGAATGGGATTGAGTTCTCGTGGAATGGAAGGTGTTATGGATCAAGTGCGGAACAAACATTATCAGGTGATTCATCTTTGTATCTCTTAACTAAACCTTAAATCTCCTTTTTACGAGCAAACACTAACGTGGTTTTCTTTATATGCATGTACAACAATACTAAATAAAAGCTTGCATGCACAATGACATTTGAAGCTGTTTATGGTACATCGTGTGATGCTGGTATCAACCATCCGAACCAATACTTCGAGGAGAGTCAGAAGATTTTGAAATCCAAGACGCCCCCTGCTCCGGTTTAAAATTATGAATACGATGAGGAATTGTGTTGAATTAGAATCTAATTTTTTCAGAAATTTCAACTCCTAAAAACCATGGCATGCATAAACCTTTAGGCTTTTGGGCACTTCAAAGTCACAAGGATTAGAAAGTACCAATATTCAAACCAAATATGGTCCTCTCCTCACTCACGCAATGTCTCCCTCGCCAGCATTATTATAACATTGGATTCGGACTCAGTCTTATTTTACCAGCTCAGTGGCAATTAGAGTCTTTGCATATGATCAACATGTCCTAGGGGTATTAAAATAAGCCAAGTTCCCAACTTCAAATCATCATGCAGTAATCATTTTCATATATTTGATAGACTTCAACGGTTGTGTTGTCATTATCAGAATATTCTTTGTTTGTTTTCTTCGAAATCAAAATCTTTTATATTTTTATAAAGTGAGTATCCTACTAAAGATTTAAGTTTTACCAAATATTCGTAATGAACACCGGATATCTAAATAAATACAATTTTAGAATTATTAATCTAAATAGATCGAAATTAATTATGAGTAGCACCACAATTTTGGATATCCGGTGTTCATTACAATTTTGGACAAGTATCATCCCTAGTTCGGTAACGTCGGCCAAAGAATAAATAAATATTAATAAGAAGAATCTTAAAAATAATGACAATCATACCCTGGAAAATTGTCAATGACAAGTTGAATTATTTTGTCGTCGTGCTCTCTACATGAACTAAAGTCAAACGAGGCTAGGGGTGATTCCGTAATTTAGTTTAACTACCTATCGACCAATAGGGTCGCTTCAATAGCATGGGCATCGCCACAGAGGATCACGCATAAACATAACATCCATCTTCGTGGCAATCTGTGGGAAGCGTCCTTTTCTGTTCCCAGAGAAACTTGGTCAGTCCATAGTCAATTTTTAACACCTTTACTTCCTTCTTTCGTAAAAACCGTCTTCTTTATCCTTAAATACTCTTTACCGACTCCTCTCTGTCTTAGTTGCGATCCTTAATCTTAATCAATCATTGCGAACATCCTAGGAACGAAGACCAAACTCTGATCCTCATGTTTGTGTCGAGAGCGTAGTAGATTGATTGATCAACTACTTCAATCCGTCTGAAAATCCACAGATCATTATGCAGTCCGGTGAGTTTCTCAACACAGAAAGGCTAAAGGTTAAACCTTTCGTTTTCTTCTGTCTTCCGATGACTAAAGGCTAAACCTTTTGTTTGTTTGTATAGAATACGAGATTAGTACTCTGTACCAAGAAGCTCATACTCGTTGGTTGAAACCCCCTGAGGTGCACTTCATTTTGCAGAATCATGAACGCTATCAGCTAGCACATACGCCACCTCAAAACCCTACCAGTAAGTTTGACTTTTACTCTTTCTTTACTAGTTTTGAGATTAAACGAATTTAGGTTTTGATACAAAAGGGTTGCAACTTTGCTGTCTCAGGTGGGTCTTTGTATCTTTTCAATAGAAGGGTTCTTAAGTTCTTCCGTAAAGATGGTCATCAATGGCGCAGAAAGAAGGATGGTAGAGCTATTGCTGAAGCACACGAACGCCTTAAGGTTGTTTTAGGGATACTTATCTTCAAGTTCTTAGATGTTAATTTGCTAGTGGTTAAGATTATTCCAGTCTTTAGATATGTTAAGGTTGTTAATGACTCCTTTGATGTGTGTGTTGTGAACAGGTGGGTAACGTCGAGGCTTTGAGTTGTTATTATGTGCATGGAGAGCATGACCCTACTTTCCAGAGACGTATCTACTGGATGCTAGATCCGTGAGTGCTGCACTCATACTCCATACTTCCTAATTTGTGATGTACTTAATGTTTTCTCACATGGATTTTATTGCTCTTTATATCAGGGAGTACGACCATATTGTCCTTGTTCATTACAGGGACATAAGTGACGGAAAAGAGGTAGACTTTTCTCCTATAAGCCTATATTTGTTATACCATAGGCCGAACTTTCGGTATCGTTGTATGAAGTTATTGGTTGGGTTTAACTTTTCAGGGAAGACAAAGTAGTGGAACTGTTTTGCAGTTCTCACAGAATGCTTCCACTCTCTTTTCAAGTCCAAGCTCCATTGGGACTCAGAATGCAAGATACAATCACTACATTGGTGACTCTACTGATCTACTTCAGCAGCATTCATCTACTTCTCCGGAGGTTAACTCTGAAGCTGTCTTTAACAGTAACGGAGTTGAGACCCCTCAAGGCAGTGGAAGCTCTTATGAGTTTGAAAACAGGCAGGCTATAAAGAGGCTTGAGGAACAGCTGAGTCTCGGTGATGACATTGTTAGTACTGTTGATCCACTCTACGCTCAAAACGAAAGTTTGGATAGTCTCCAGTTTCTTGCTCAGCCAGGGACTGTGTATCAGAGACCAGAGAATAACAAACTAGAAAGGTGTTATGGAGGGTATGTTGGAGCCCAATATAATGTAGATCCACTCTACAGTCAAAATGAAAGTTTGGATAGTCTCTTATCTTTGGACTGTACTGAGGACATCAATCACCATGCTCAACCAGCAAGTGGACATCAGAGACCAGAGAATAATAGATTAGAGAGAAGTTACGGAGGGTATATTGGAGCCGACTATCATCCTAACAATCTCACCCTCGCAAAGAATGATACAGGTACGCCTAAAGTTACAAAACGTTGGTTTTCCGATACTTGGTTATTCTTTCTTTCTATTTCTCATTGTAGCAGACTGTATAGCTTCCTTGTTTGTCTTTTTATGATATTGTCCATACCCGGTACTGGATAAGGTTATTAGGAAAGAGTAAAAAAAATTCTTGTTACAGGTGGTAATGGAGGGAGTGGAGATCAAGAGTCTGAATCTTGGAAAGATGTGCTGGAGGCATGTGAGGCTTCTGTAGCTCTTAACTCTGAGGTAATTCAAGCAAGGAAGACTGTTTTGTATCTGTTAACTAATTTTCAAATTAGTAAGTAAAAAGTTTATAATGTGGGAGTTAATCTACTGTTTTATTGAAAACAGGGAAGCACACCAAGTTCGGTGAAAGGATTACTACCTGGGATGCAGGAAGATTCTAACTGGAGTTACAGCAACCAGGCTGACCAAGGTATGTCATCTGCTTTGGGAAAAGAATACTGTTAAGCTTTGAACGTCGTTCAGTTCTAATAGTTGTGTTAAAATTTCAGGTACATTGTTGTTGCCTCAAGAACTTGGTTCTTTCGAACATCCTGGTTGTTATCCTGAGCTAGGAGCTCCAGAGAATAATGCCGAGTACAGTAGAGTAATGGATGATGAAGGGATTAACAGGATGCCTCTCCAGCAAGAAATGAGACCGGCGGTTTCACATAAGCAAGAGTTTACTATCCAGGACGTTTCACCAGAGTGGGGTTACGCCAATGAAACTACAAAGGTGTGATCTCTTGCACCATCTTTTTAAATATTTAGATGAGATTCTGGTCTATGTGGGAGTTGATAAATCTACTATTTATAAGTGATATACAGAAAATGATGCTTAGAATAAATGGTTGGTGATTAATTGGACAATGCAGGTGATAATCATTGGATCATTTCTCTGTGATCCAACTGAATCAACATGGTCTTGCATGTTTGGAAGCGTTGAAGTTCCTTTTGAGATCATTAAGGAAGGTGTCATACGCTGCGAAGCCCCTCCATGTGGCCCTGGGAAAGTGAACTTACGCATTACTTCTGGAGATGGACTCTCTTGTAGTCAAATAAAAGAATTCGAGTATCGTGACAAGCCTGACACATCTTGCTCTAGGTGCAGTCGAGATGAGCTTTTCTTACTTGTAAGGTTTGTGCAAACTCTTCTATCAGATAAGAAAAGTAACATAGAACCGGGCAGTGATAAGTTGAAGAAAATCAAAGCTGATGATGATGATGAGGAATGGAGCCATATCATTGACACGATTCTAGATGACACTGCAACACCATCAAGTACAGTTGATTGGCTTCTACAAAAACTGCTTAAAGATAAACTGGATGCGTGGCTGTCTTCGAGATCACAAGATGAAGATCAAACATCTTGTTCTTTGTCAAAGCAAGAACAAGGCATTATTCATATGGTTGCAGGCCTTGGATTCGATTGGGCACTTCATCCAATTCTTAGTCTTGGAGTCAGTGTGGATTTTCGTGATAGTAACGGATGGAGCGCTCTTCATTGGGCTGCGCGCTATGGGAGGTGAGCAGCCTATAAATAGTAGACCAACACAGTTCTTTCAACTTTTATTATTTGAATAGAGTGAAAGATTGTTATAGCATCATAAGTCAAATATTGCTTTCACTTGATAATGGTCAAAAGAGTTTAAGGGTCCGAATGGCAACTGCGGTGCGGTTCTAATAGGAACAAAAACATATAGATATATAGGTATATGTAGATTTTTGTTACTATAAACTGCGGCGCCGTTTACAACATTCGGAACCTAAGACTACATCTTTTTTAGATAATAGCTTCATCTGAATTCAATAACCGATACTATTGTCTTTGCTGTGGCAGAGAAAAAATGGTGGCTGCCCTTATAGCTTCAAGGGCATCAGCTGGAGCAGTGACTGATCCCAACGCGCAAGACCCTGCTGGTAAAACCGCAGCTTCCATAGCTGCCGCTAACGGCCACAAGGGTCTCGCCGGTTATTTATCCGAGGTGGCGCTAACAAACCATCTCTCCTCGCTCACACTCGAGGAAACAGAACACTCTCTAGGCTCAGCTCAAATGCAAGCTGAGATGATCGTGAATTCCATCTCAGGAAGAAGTCCTCCCGGTAATGACGATCCACATTCACGGGCAGCGTTGAGAAACGTAGCTCAAGCAGCTGCGAGAATCCAGGCAGCGTTTCGTGCGCATTCGTTCAGAAAGCGACAAGAGAGAGAAGCAGCTATGGCTGCTTGCTATCAGGAGTACGGGATCTACGCAGATATCGAAGGGATCGCAGCCATGTCGAAGCTAGCGTTTGGAAATGTGAAGAACTACAACTCAGCAGCTTTGTCTATCCAGAAGAAGTACCGTGGCTATAAAGGTCGAAAAGAGTTTCTTGCCAAGCGCCAGAAAGTTGTGAAGATACAGGTACGATTATATTTGTTAGACCATTGAATGGCACTCTATTTTTCTCTCTCTATATTTCTCTCTAAAATAGAGTACTCCATTGGTATTGATTCTATAATAGAGTTACTCTTATCATAGAGGAGAATATAGAGGGATGTTCATGTTACCCTTTAATCTCTATTTTAGAAGAAAATATAGGAAAAAAAAAAGAAAGTTTGGGTTGGAGATGCCCTTGGTGTCTAATTGTAGCTCTTTATTTTCTTGTCAGGCTTATGTTAGAGGTTACCAAGTAAGGAAGCATTACAAGGTTATCTGCTGGGCAGTAGGAATTCTAGATAAGGTTGTACTGAGGTGGAGAAGAAAAGGTGTTGGCCTTAAAGGGTTTAGGCAAGATGTAGAGAGTAGAGAGGAGGAGAGTGAAGATGAAGACATTCTCAAAGTGTTCCGCAAGGAGAAAGTAGACGGAGCAGTGAACGAGGCTTTCTCTCGTGTTCTATCGATGACTAATTCTCCGGACGCTCGCCAGCAATACCAGCGCGTGCTCAAGAGATATTGTCAGACAAAGGTGAGTACTAGTTAACTTCGGAGGATATAGTAACTAATAAGTTAGTGTGGGGATGAATGCGTTTGAGAGGTGTTTTTTTTTTTAATGAATCTTTAAATGTTTGAAGGCTGAGCTTGGGAAAACAGAGACATTAGGAACATACGGTGGTGATGAGGATGATAATGTGTTGCTGGACATAGCGGATATGCAATATGAGAATTTGCGTACACTGCCTTGAGAGGGAAAGAGACAGGCAGCTAGATAAAAAAACTGTGGATTTAGAGGTATTAAATAATAATAATAATAATAGTCTGTAGATTTATGAAGTTTCAAGAGTGAAAGTAGTTTTGTAGAGTGTTGCACTGAAGAAGAAGAAAACAAGTGGGAAAAGCTGTTATTAGTTGCGAGTGTTTGTAAATGATCTCTCTCTCTCTCTCTCGCGGCTAACTTATAAAAGCTTTTTTTTAACAACTATTTTATTTAAATAAAATGTAAAATTACAACAAGAATATATAAAATAATAGAACTACAATCAAATGCAAAACTAAACCTAGAAAACATTACAACACAAAGAGTAAGAACTGAAGAAATTTTCTTTTGAACCATCTTGTTTTTTTTCATGTAATACCATTTGTATCTGGCTCCCATCTTTTTAATGAAATTCCAAATTCTTCTTTGAAGATTTCTTTGATGTATAACATTGGCCAGATTCCAAATAGGATTTATAGGAATTTTGCTAGAGAAAATACACTTTATTGATTCTCTCAAAAGAAATAGTAAGAGAATCTGCCAATCTTCAACGATTCTAAGAACATCGTCATACACAAAAAAAAAAAAAAACAAATCTCCAGTGAAGAACCACCCATAAATATTTTGAATTATAATTTTCAAGACCGTTGAATACCTTTGTGGTTGCATCACCATAAACAATTCCCAATTATGATTATGATAATGTCCATCATCTTATAACCCCATCTTTGATGCATTTTTTCCATGGTGGCTTCCAGGGTGATTGTTTCCAGAGTAAAGCGATTAACTAAGCAGCCCCGGGACCGGGACGGGGACCGGAAACTGGGACGGGAGCGGGGACGGAAAACGTCAAACTTAAAATTTGTAGATACGGGTACGATATAGAAACGGCGACCATATTATAAAAAAAATATAAAAATATCCATAAGTCAAAATGTTAAAATCTGAAACATAAGTTTTAACAGCAGCAAATACACTTAATCAAAATACTAGACATCAACAGAAACAATAACAAACACACTTGATAAAAATACTAGACAACAACAAAAACAGCAGCAAACACACTTGATCAAAATACTAAACAACAGAATAAGCTAAAAATATATATGATACATATAAACTGACAATCACATCTTTGCATAAAAAAACACAGAAACATTGTATATGAATTATTTTCGTAAGATAAGATTGCAAGAAAATGCTTACGTGTTTTGCTTGTGATATAAACAACAAAGAGACAAGAAGGGAAGGAAAGAGCGTATGTGTTCTGTTACTGATATATCACAGAGAGAGATATGGTCGAGTCTTGAGTTTCAAAGAAAAAGAAGATGGAAGTGCAAGAGACTAAAGTGAGAGTGGAAGAATCGAAGAGACAGAGACACTTTTTTTTTTTTTATTACAACTTTTGATCTTTTCAAAATTAATAGAATAAACACATTAAAGGTTAAGAACATATATGGTTTAATTTTTTACACTTCTTATAACACAAAAATTCAGATGGATATAAAGTCTATTTTCTGCAGAAACGTTTCCGGAACGTCTCCTTCTCTGACCAAGCCCGTACCTGATGAGTCTTGACGTCCCGGATTCACCTCACACATATTGGGGACGTTTCCTAGGCGTACCCGAGACGTCCCCGTCCTCCCGACGAACCCGATACGTGAGACGGCACCAACTTGGAATACCCGTGCAACCTAGGCGATTAGGATGAGTTCCTTACCGATTGAATCTGGTTTCAACAAAAATATTTGTCTTTGTGTTGTCATCGACCATGACCATAAGAACCATGTCGGAGATTGTAACAACGAACTGGGAGAAGTGATTATCATCCCATTCGCTGTGAATAAATATGAACTTCTCCGCTAACAAAGAGAAGAGCAAAACACAAATAACAAAATCGCGAGATACCATAAGGGAAACTCACGTTTCTTTTGATCTTTAAAAGAGAAAAATAATTATGTAGGTGTTGAGAATCGTGAAAAGAAGAAAAAAATAGCCAGAAAGAGATATATAAAGTCAAATCTCTCTTGAGAATTGCAGAAAAAGTGGCCTTGTGTCAATCGCCATCATGATCGCCAATGACTGCTCAACTTATAAAAGCTTAAATGGATTTTTCTTGTAAAAGGAAAAAAAACAAAAAAGATAAATCATAAGTTTTATAGAGGCAATCAGGCAAGTCTAACATAGAGGTGGCACGGGGGTATCTCCAAGCCGTCTTTGAGTAGAGAACCAAACAAAGGACGTGGTATTTTCTTTTCCTTTCTTCATTAGAATATTAAAAAGCAAGTACATCACAAGACAACATTTAAATGCCAGACTTACTACAGTTCTTGAAAGCAATCTTAGATAATTGGAATCCAAAAAATACCCTCCCTCAAATGCCTCCACGCAAACTTCCAATCGTAGGAACCATTAGAGGTAACGGCTTTCATTAACAAAAATCTCAAAGAGCCATGAAGGATATCCATTAGTCACATACGACTGAACCAATCCTTGTTTATAACATGTTGAGGACCACCCTGGGCTGATACTCTTCCATCAAGTTAAGCTTCAGCTTAATCTCCTCGCCCTGTTGCCTAAACGCATACCACTGATGAGGTTTTTCTACTGCACAGAACATCTCTTCAAAATCACCAGTAAATATAATCTTATTGAAATGCAAACTTGTCATACTTTCCACTGCCCACAGAATGGTTCTCAGCCTAGCTTCGTCCAAGCTAAGCACATTAAAGAAGGTTCGTCTATGGTGAATTAGAACAACCCCTCTGTAATTCCTAACCACCCACGCTCCACCCATCAGCCCCTTCTCCTTATCCCACTCGAAAGCCACATTACACATCAACCACCGTTGATGAGGAGGTCTCCACCAACCTATGTTCTGAACCATTGATGTATCAGCTTCATTTGATACTTTGCTCTCCACTAGCTGAGCAAAACACCAATCTGTCGATTCCTTTTTTTGCCTTGAGCTGAATCTCCATTGGCAACCATCTTATGCCATTAAACAAGAAATCATTTATGCTCTTCCAAATAAACCACACTATCCATGGCCAAGATCTTTTATCCTTAAGACCATGAGCAATGAGGGTGTTGAATCTCACTTTCAACAATTGAATAGCATGCAGTCAGGGTGTTGAATTTTTATGTTAATCTACGTGTATTCAACAGGCGTTAGAAAGTTTCAGCTGTTGAATTTTTTTTTTGTGGACCCGGACCGCCACGTGTCGCAACGTGAGTGGCTGAAACTGTTGGATGCGTGATTGCACGCGCAGGCTGACACACATTGTTTTTTTTTTAAGATTTAAATGATGTCTTCTGATTGGCTGTGCAGATTTCCTTTTATTTTATCCTCACCCAATAATTCAAACCCATTTGTTTTATAATAAAACTATTTTTACAAAAATAAAAATTATATCAAAATTCAAGAATTTTTTTTATCTATAAATAGAGACTACTCTCATTTCGTTTGGATACAAAAAAACCATCATTTTCACTATAATCAACTATTTTAGTGTTTTAAACTTTTTTTTTTGTTAAATGGATCCCAATAATAATCCTTTCAACACCCAAAACTCTTCTAATTTTCCTTTTAACTTCCAAAATCCCAACAATTATCAATTTCAAAATCAAACTTCCAACCAGCCCTAAAATATACCAAATTATGGTTCACCAAATTTCTTCATGCCATCATATGTTCCGAATTATCCTCCAAATTACGGATCAATGATGCAATATTTTTCTCAAATACCTCCTCTTTCTTCTACTCCAACGGGTGATGAAAATGTTCCGAGAGCAACTAAATTTCCCGAATTTTCTACCCAAATAGCTCTTGGCGGTGCTAGCGAACCCATTTCAGACGCAAATGCAAATGAATCAGCTCAAGCTCGCTGCAAAAGCCCTAAGTGGACCACCGATCAAAATTTGGTGCTACTTAGTAGGGGTGGGCACTTCGGTTATTTTCTCGGTTCAGTTCGGGTTCGGTTCGGTTTGGTTAGTTCGGTTCTAGTATTTTTCCAACTGAAATAAACCATAGTTAGTTTGGTTTGGTTTGTGTTCGATTCGGTTTATATTTAATTCGGTTTGTATTGTTCAGTTCGGTTTGTTTTTTGGATTAGTTTAATTAGGTTATTTTTAGTTTATTTTTTAAGAGAAATTACATTTTAAAACATAAATTATGTAAACATAAACTATGTGAATTAAATTCAATATAAAACTGAAACATTTTTTTTTAAGTCACAAAAATATATAAGAATTAAAACAAATGAAAGTTAACTAAAAAAAAAAATCATTAGTAATGTCTCTTATATCATTATTAAAAAGTCTGTAATGAATATCTTCCGTGCGGCGCCGTGGAGAAGAACTTTTGTTTTTAATAAAATTTGCTTTAGGTTTTAGATTTAGATATAACATCCACGTTTACATATATAAAAATTTGAACATATAGACTATTCTATTTTTTAAATCAAATATTTTGATGATTACATATTAAATTAGAAGAATATATGTTAATAAATGAAAAATATGTGATATAATATTAGAATTTTAGTATATTGTTATTACTAATATTTTTAATTTAAATAATTACAAAACACCTCGGTTTCTCGGTTACCGAACCGAACCGAACCATTCGGGTTGGGAAAATCTTCAACTGAAAGATTTGAAATAGACTTTGGTTTGGTTCGGTTTGAATCGGTTTCGGTTCGGTTGGTTCGGTTTGACTCGGTTTGACTCGGTTCGGTTCGGTTTTTTTGTCCACCCCTAGTTTTGGGGTAAGACGTAATCATTCATGGGTTCGAATCCTATCAAAAACTAAGTTGTTTTTCTTGGCTGGGCGAAGATAGAGCTATGCTTAGGTCTCACTATAAATTTTGGAGCCGGTTTAGTGGTCGGTACTATCTCCTTTGGGGGATTAGTTGGACTTCGGTCCAGATACTCCCAAGTTAAAAAAAATACTGCATACTCATTCAAAGGACAAAGAAAAAAAATCTCTGCTTTAAGTAGGATATGATGTTGGGCTGGTAGTGTAGACACCAAAAAGATGGACTTCTTAGCAACCAGTTATGCTATGGACTGGAATCCATAGAGACAAGGCTGCCATCTGTCCCAAAAATGTAGCTGTCTGTATGAAGTTCCGCTAAGAAAATCTGGTCTCAACATTTGCATACGAAAATTCAAGCGGCTTGAAACTTGTAGCAGAGTAAGATCCATAATCAGTGCTTCAGACACTGCGTTGATATACCTATGTCGAAAAAGAAGAAGCTTCAAGAGGAAGAAGAGTTTGGGTTGCTTAATGCCCGAATTGTCGATCATGGAGAAAGGATACAAGACGGGATATGGTGCATGAAATATATCACGTGAACAAGATTTTAATTCTATATATAGAGACTTTGAGAGGTGTGAGACCATGCGCCCCCTTTTTCTCTCTAACCCTAAAAATCGCAACGTCATTGGGGTGGATGATCTTCGTTTCTGATGGTGACGTCGGAACGATTCGAGCTCTTCCACCCCCTCTTTCGTTTCTGACGGTGACATCAGAATGATTAGAACATAATAGAAGTAGAAATTTGACGGTGCAATCTGCTTACTAGTTGGCTAGAGATGTGAAGATTAAGACTAATCATTCTGAGTGAGGCCCTGCCTGTGTGGGATCTAATCAATGCTCGAGGAATGAAGGTGGATGAAAGATGCCAGTTGTGTGGTATGGATGAAGAATCGATTCATCACTCGCTTTTTGAATGCTCAAGTTCAAGACAGGTTTGGGCTCCAGGAAGCTAATATGGGTTTCAGAAAGCCAATGCTTGCACTAATATCAATTTTCTTCTTAATATAAAATCGGTGTCGCGTGGTGATATTAGACCATCCACGATGGTTTCAACGCCCTCTCCACATTCAAGACTCTTATTTTCTTTTTTTAACACTCCACATCATCTTCGCTCTCTTCCACATCATCTTCTCTTTCTTCTACCTCATTTATTCAACACCTACTTCAATTTAAACCTTTACACGGTTTGTTTTAAAAAATTCAACACTCTAGCCCACAACTCTTAATTCATATTTTTGCTTTTTACAATTAACTTAAAAACTAAAATAACATAATTTTTTAAAATATATATTTTGAATTATTATACTTAGCTTAATTTTTAAATAATACTAAAATTTGTATTAAAAAACAATCAAAATTAAAAACATATTTTTTTAAGTAAGATATTTACCAAATTTTATTTTCAAAAATACGAAACTTATTATTATTAAAACAACTAAAATTATGAAACTTTAAATACACACGATACAAACAAATATTATTAAGAAATTTTAAACACACACGATACAAAGCACACAAAATTAAAATACATTAAAACTCTTAAAGCACATACATATATATATATATATTTTTTTAAAAATTAACCATGAAACATTCCAAATTTTGCCCATATATGTTTGACTAGATCTGATTGCAATTCATGATGTATATTTGAATCACGTAATTCAGATCTAGTACGCACATGATTTGTAAATGCTGGTAGCACCTCAGTAAAAAATGGTTGTGGTTTACTCGAACCACTTGCTTGAGATTGATCATAATCGGTCCAATTCTGAGCATATGTATCTCGTTCATCCTCAACAATCATATTATGCAATATGATACATGACCGCATGATGATAGAAAGATCCGATATCTCCCACATGCGAGCTGGTTAACGAATGATTTTAAACCGAGTCTGTAATACTCCAAATACGCGCTCGATGTCCTTCCGATACCCTTCTTGATATTTTTCAAATAACTTGTCTGGTTCACTTTGAGGAAGTCAGATTGATTTGACGAAAGTTGGATAAGAAGGATAAATACCATCATCTAGATAGTATGCCATGTCATATGGACGTTGGTTTACAAAAAAAATAACTCTTGGAGTAATACCTTGTTCAACATCATCAAACACCGGCAAACGATCTAGAACATTTATATCGTTTAATGTTTCTGGACATCCAAAAAAGGCATACCAAATCCATAGATCATGAGATGCAACGGCTTCAAGTATAACCATGGTGGTTCCCTTATCTCCCCGAGTATATTGACCTTCCCATGCTGTTGGACAATTTTTCCATTCCCAATGCATGCAATCAATACTCCCGATCATCCCTGAAAACCCCCTCATCTCACTGACATGCAAATTTTTTTGCAAGTCATCTTGAGTTGGAACTCTGAGATACTCTTGCTCATACAACCATATGATTCTTTTACAGAAGCGGCGCAAGCACTCCAATGCTGTAGTACCTCCTATTTTTTATATATTCGTCAATCGCATCGGAAGCAACACCATAGGCTAACATTCGCATGACAGTAGTGCATTTTGCTAATGGAAAAATACCTTCCTTATTTGCTGCGTCAACTCGTTGGGTGAAATAGTTGTCACTGCTTGATAGGTCTCCAACGATCCGAAGAAAAACATGTTTTCGCATCCGGAATCGGCGCGAAACATTTGTGCGTCATATGTAGGTTGATTGGCAAAGTAGTCATCAATCAGCCTTTGATTCGCTGCTACATGATCTCTCTTGAAGCATTTTCTCTTGCTACGAGACATATGGTCTTCTTCAATTTATTTTTGGCGCTCTCTAAACCGGTGTACGATATACCTCTCTTCAAGTTCACACTGTTTTTTGTACACTTCGATATCGAAAGGATATTCTTATGGATCCATGATATTTTTTTGTAAGATGAAATTGTGTTATTGTCTTATTGATACATTTACGAAAATGAGTTTCCATTTATAAAAAAACTAAGTAGATGAAAATTATGGACTCCAAGCAAACATTAAATTGGCATAAATAATAGATAACGATTGGATTCTCTTACAAAATCAAAAAGTCACGGATTGCATACAAACAAAAATTATTAAAGTGAAAAAGGACACGCATTATTAAAGTCGAAAAAAACAAAAACACATTATTTAAAAAGAAAAATACAAACAAACATTATTAAAGAAGAAAAAAACAAACATGCATTATTAAAAGAAAAAAAGCGTACATTATTAAAGAAGAAAATACAAACACACATTATTAAAAGAAAAACACAAACACACATTATTAATTTCCAAATAGAACGTTGCTCAACTTCTCTAACAGCTGTTTGTTCTTGTCATTGAGATGTTCTTTTTCACTTAGCTTCATGAACATCTTCATTTTTTTGGCTTCAGTCTTTTCTTTCATCAATCGATTTGCTTCCTTTTGTGTCTTGGCTATTTTGTCCAATCGTTCCAATTCTTGCTCTTTGAATTGTTTGTATTCATTCCACTCTTCGTTGACGGTTTCCAAAGCTGCTCCTTTGCGTTTCTTTTTGCCTTTTTTTATGCCTCTCTCCCCATTGGACGAGCACTTGATCCTACAGAGTTTGATCCTACGGAGTTTGAATCACTGACATCACTCTCTCGGGATCTCTTAGATCCACTACTTGTAGAGCCAGTATTTCCTCCTACTTGACTACTATAGTGCGGTTGATCACGAACAGCAAGCCACTCCGACATTAAATTGAAATATTCATTCTTACCACTTGAATATCATTCGTGCGATTTTGCCATTACATCATTCGCTGACCATCTACTTTGTTGAATACGCCTAGCGTTATCGTAAGCGCCACTCCATTTGCTCAAATTTTTATTCATATAGTTGAAATGATTTCTGCATGAAGCTCCATCACGGGAAGGATCAAATGAGTAATGCTCATTACAGTACTCAGAAATTTTACTCCAGTATGCTTCGCTTTTCTGGTTCCTGCCAACAATATTGTCTGTTCAATATTTAATCCATCCACTATTGGTATATATTGATTTTATTTTATAGAAATTTGATTAATTAGACAGATGTGTTTTCATGATTTGTATCTTATTTGTTAATGTAGAATTCTATTTTGGACTAAACCTTTAGATATTGTATTGTATTTTACTTTATAGACCTATTTAAAATATTTTTATCTACGATCCAAAAATCGGAAACCAAATTTCTCATGAATGCTGTCGGGTCAGCCGAACCAATAGCACGAACGCGTACTGTCCTACTCCTTCGATTTTAGACCTTCTAAACTATATTTAATCTAATCTATTAAAATAAAAAAAATCTGAAAGAAAACTTTAATTGATGTGTTTATTACAAGATATGCCGCAGATGTTTACTATTAATTTAAATTATTCACTAATGATTAATTTGGTAAAAGAAAATAAGAAACATTCTTGGGTCATATAAATAAATACCATATACTACGAAGCTAATACATACATGGAATCAGGGCCGCTCAAATTATATTAAGACCATGTTCAAAAAAATATCAACTATATATTTAACTGTGTAATGAAATAATTTTAAAAATAATAGCTTTACCTATATATATTTGAGATTTATATTCGAATTATAAACTATAAATTTAATAATTCACTAAACTTTTTGAAGTTTTAAATCAAATTTATGTATTTATTTTGGAAAATTTCTCAATATTTTTATTTTATTTTTAGACCTAGGCCCCTGTCCGACCGCTCTAGTAGCACATGTTATTAGACACCCCTTCATAGAATATATGATATTTAAATCACATCTAATTATACCATAATATATAATACTAATACATGAAATGATTTGATAATAAATCTAAAAATAACTATTATAATTAAGTATATAAATCTGATTCAGATATCCGTAATAGTTTTGTTCGGATCGTGTTCTATTCCGGTTCTCTAGATATCAAAATTTTGAATCCGTTCGGATATTTAACCAGTTTTGGTTCGGGTTCGGTACTACTTATTATGCCCTACATTAATACATTATGTGTTATTATTATGTATTAGTTATACCATAAAATATTACTCCCTCCGTTTCAAAATAGATGATGTTTTGGAGAGTTTTTGATGTTTCAAAATACATGATGTTTTAATATTTTATATTAGTTTTAGTTTTATTGAAAACTGTGTGACGAATGATGTTTTATAGTTTTTGTGATGATTGGTTGAATTAATTTTATTTTATATTTTTAGTGTTATTTTTAAATAAAAAGTGAATGTCTTAATTCTTGTGCATTTAACCAAAACATCAACTATTTTGAAACAGAGGGAGTATTAATAAGTTTAATTTATTATTTTTAACTACACATTTAAATTATTTGATACAATAATATATTATATGTTTTGAAAATTAACCGTTATTATATAATTAAATAAATTTTAATTTCAAATCAAACAAATTTAAACAGTATGAATTCAGATATATCAGAACATATCATTGAAATGGACTTTTCAAGGGTCCTAATTCAAATCATGTAGTAATTAAGATGTCAATCCATTTCTAAGAGTTTTGATGCAAAGAGAATGCATGTTCAAACTTAATCTAAGTGCATTCAGTTCAATGAAGTGGTTTGATTAAACTAACAAGGTTCTAACACAACTAACTAGCAACTTTCAATCAAATGGATAAATGAGGAATCATAGGCATAGGATTTTGATTTCAGATGACTAAGATTTAATCTAAAATGGCAATGTTTCAATCAACACATTCTCCTAAGTCTAGATAGCAATTCTAAGCAAGTTCTTTTCCAAGACAAAAGCTCATTTACTCTCATTGATCAAACATCAAATTCCTTTGGTTTGTGTCAA
The DNA here is from genome assembly GCF_000695525.1 of Brassica oleracea var. oleracea. Lineage (NCBI taxonomy): Eukaryota > Viridiplantae > Streptophyta > Magnoliopsida > Brassicales > Brassicaceae > Brassica > Brassica oleracea. Next base: position 16,082,680 of record NC_027749.1, on the reverse strand, counting down.
TCAAGCAATCATTAAGAACAAATCATTCAACTTTCTAAACTCCCCTAACATCAAATCCCTTTGGTAGGGTAAGTTAAGAGCATGCTGAGTTGGCTCACACATTTCATCGAACACCTTCCGGACAATGAAATGTCTAGAGTTCTAATCTGAAATGGCCAACCCTAGATTAGCATTAAGATCACTCAATCAAGCAAGGAAACATATTAATCTACTCTAAAACATTCTAGATCATCACTTAATCATCCTAGCCCATGAATCCAAAGATGACTACTCACTCATTATCATGGTAGACACTAAATCATTTGTTGATCTAAGTCTAAACATGATTGATGATCAAAGCAATCATGTAAGCACAAGAGAAATTGATCAAGATTAGATCTTTCACCTAAAGGTGGCTTTTTTTGATTAGATAGAAAACAAGATAAGTCCTAAGATTAGGTCTAAAAAGTATTTATGGAGGTTTAAAACTCGAACCGGGTCAACCCGACAAACCCGGGTTTGACCCGAAAGACAAATGGATAAGACAGTTTTGGTATCGGCCGCGGATGGCCTCAACCCGCGCTGCATGGCC
>NC_027749.1:16076256-16082009 GCF_000695525.1 Brassica oleracea var. oleracea | reverse complement strand
GTTTTGGTATCGGCCGCGGATGGCCTCAACCCGCGCTGCATGGCCGCAGTCCGTGCATTCAGAACACGACGTCTCGGACTCGAATCCGCGGCCTGCCTTTACCCGCGTCATCGTCCGCGTCCCTTGTCATGGCTCCCAGCCGCGTTGCACGTCCGCGGTTCACGCCTCAGAACATGATGTCTCTGGCCGAATTCCGCGGCTTGGCTCGACCTGCGTTGTGTGGCCGCGTCCCTTGTCATCGCCCATCACCGCGGACGACCAGGCCGCGCCTCATCCCGTCTGGTTGGGTCTCTCGGATCAAAATCCGCGGCTCGCCTTCGTCCGCAGTACATGTCCGCGCTTCATGGCCAGTTTTTCTCCATCTTGTCTACTCCTCTTGCACAAACATTCATATCTCCAACTTGAACTTCACCAAACCTACAATACCACATATGCATATGCTATGCACCTAATTGGACTCTAAATGCATTCTAAGTGATTCAAATGAGTATGAAAATGGTAAGTAAGTCATGTAAAATCTCAAGACATCAATTCCCCCAAACTAGACCTTTACTTGTCCACAAGTAAACTTTCAAGGCAAAGAAGGAGAATAAGTTTGAAGGTGGGGGCTCATCACCAAAAGAACTCTTCTTAGCCATCAACTTGATATCCTTGTGTAATAATATCAAATAGCAAGAGCAAAGACTTTTTCCAACTCTAACTTCTCTAGGCCTATCTTAACTCCTTTTATCTCTACACTCATCATCATGAATCCACAAACAAACAAATCAACCAACTCTCACATTCATTTAGCAAAATCATAAGTGAATTCTTGCAAATGGTCAATTGGTCCAAATCATTTGGTTAGGTAAGAAATGGCTAGAATGCATAATGAATCAAGAAGCTTAAATGATCTTTTAAGGTGACTTACTCTCAAAACCTTAGTAGCTTTGACATTATGCATAATATATCTAAGAAAAGGAACAACTTATGCATACAATGCGCAATCTCCATGGTTCTACCCTTTTCCCAAATATAATACAAGTTCTACCCTCATTTCCCAATGACAAACTCTTTTTCACTCACCCAAAGTTCCCAAGATCATTACTAGACTATTTTTCCACTTGAACTCTTTTTTCCTTTTCTTTGTCTACTAGGGACTCTTTACTCTTTTCTTACCTTAAGCTCTCTTTTTCTTTGACTCTTACCCCTCACTTTGATTCTTTTTTTTTCTTTATGGGGTTTTCAATCTTTATACTCTCTTGAGCTCACTTCTTTTCTTTTTCACTTGTCCCTAGTGACAGATTTTTTTTTTTTTAATACACTCCTTACCACTCTTCCTTTTCACTCATTTTCAAACTTTCTTCACACTCCCAAGATCAAACTCTCAAATCAAACCCATCCCATCCTAGAAGCTAGACAATGTGAGTCTTATAGCTAGCAATAATGGAGACCAAACATTGTCGTTCCGATTACTTTCAACATTATACACATGTAAAGCTTTCCAAAAAGACCTCACTCAACAATTAATGATGGCTTGAAATGAAGGAAGGGTTTAAGGAGTGGACTACCACTTGAGTTGTCAAAAGATAGGTGGAAATGATAAAAATAGAGAGACAAACTCAAGTGTGTATGAAGCCATGACTTAGCACTGAAAAGACCATAAGTAAGAAGCATTAAGTTCATTTAGTTCAATTAAGATTGGAGTTGGCTTCAAAGATGAGTAGGTTTCAACAATCAATGAGTTTCAAGAGGACTTTTCAAGGCTCGAAGTCTACAAGTCTTTCAAAGGATGCTCAAGCTACTTGCCATGATTACAAAGGATATCAAATTGAGTTCTAAGCATGATGCAATCCTAAATGCTCTAGACTCGATCCTAATAATGCAAATGAAGCAAGAAATGAATTTACATGCTTGTTTTTGTGATTTTTCCAAAATTTTCAATTTTTTTTTTTGGATTTTTCTAATGCATAAATATATCTACAATGCAAGAAATGAATCTACATGCTTGTTTTGTGATTTTCAAAATTTTCAATTTTTTTTTTTGGATTTTTCTAATGCATAAATATATCTACAATGCAAGAAATGAATCTACATGCTTGTTTTGTGATTTTTCAAAAAAAATTCAAATTTTTTTTTTCTAATGCAATATCTATTAACAATGCATGACTCAAGGCTCAATCAAACAAACATTAGACACTTGATACCTCCCCCAAACTTAAATCACACAGTTTCTGTGTGGTTAAGATCAAGAAAGAAACCAAAATTAAGGATAATATAAAATGAAAAACGGTATATACAATGATAGGAAAGAGGTGTGATACCTCATGGTTCGGTGTGACCGAGCTGCTCATCTGTGTCCGAGGTAGGGACAAAGGGCGACTCGTTGTCAGTGTCCGGAGAAGGTAGTGAAGGGACTGGATGCCTTTGGCATTGGTTTCTACGCTCACGTGGTTCGCGGACTGATGAGCGAGGCACCTCATGGTAGGACTGAGTGGCAGTGGCGTCTCCATGATAAGAATGTCGGTGATCTTGTACCGGCTCAGTCGCTTCTGTTTGCATGTCATCCCGGATTTCCTCCTCACTTGCTTCTGTTGTGGAAGCATGAGATCTCCTTGTCCTCATGGTCAACTTCTTCAGCTTTCCCGCTAAGTAGTTTACTGATTTTACTAGCCTTGAGATGGTCCTATCTTGATACTTTTGACCTCGCTGAAGTGCTCGGATCTGGTTGTGGGCATCTCGAAGTGGACCTTCGGGGAGAGAAGCCGTTCGTGGCTCAAAGTAGTAACGGGTACTCCAATAGACCGTGCTCGGAAGAGGCTGCTCAACATCTTCGGACTGAGAAGAACTATCACCTGGCTGCTTCTTCTTCCTTGAAATCTTCAAGGGCATATCTTGTGTGGCTGGGTGAAGAAGCGCTGAAGAAGGAGGGTTGAATGTGAGGTTTTCCCTGTGTCGCAATGAGGTTGAAGGAAGGCATGGGAGAAGCATACTGCAAGATTCTTTCCTCGACCCTTTTTGTAGCAATAGATATACTTCCCATCAAGGATCCCATCCAAGAAACCAGTCGGGTCTAAATGTACCTCGTCCATCACATGAATTCAATTTCGTCCCCGACTAGTGAAATATTCATCGCTTCAAGCTTGGGTGTGATGAATCCCAAGATGAACAACTTCGGTTTCTTGTCATGGTTCGTCCATGCCCACTTCTTGTAGTAGATAAGACGCTCGATAAAGATCCCAACTGTCCCCGGTTGATGCTTATAGCGCCCTTGTTTATACTCTTTTGTAACCGAGTTAATCCCGAATATTAAAAAGTGCAGTTCGTCTTGCACAATCCTCCCCACTTATTTTCTTGCATATAAGGTGCTTGCCAAGAGCTTATGAACATAGCGAAGAGCCGAGTGGAGGATGTCAGCGGATTTGATAGCGCTAATGTCGTACTCACCGGCTCCAATCACCTTCCAAAACTTATTGAGTTCACCCTCAAACTTCTTGAACTTATGCCTCCTTCTGTCCCGAAGCCCCATTACGCTTGCAATCTCCTTGAAACCCATCTTGTAAGACTTTCTATCCAACTTGAAAGTGATAAAACCATGACCCTCCATTTCATGTGGATCATGAGAGATGTGGAATGTGGCTTCATGGGTTGATAGGAATTGACATGCTGGTACCGGGTATCCTCTTTGGCATGTAGACATCATTTTCCAAAGTCCCATGTTCCCAAGAAGAAGCTGCACATCGGAGAAAATCCCCAACTTCTCAAGTATTTCCTCATCAACAAATAGAGAGGGCTGAAGCTCCATGGCTCTAAGTTTGTTGTTGATTGCGGTGGCTGATGGTGCTTTGACAGTTGGCTTTGTAGCTACTCTCTTCCTCTTCTTAGCTTGAATCTGCCCCTTACTTCCGCTCGAGCTATGATCAGATTCCTCAGCCTCAATAACCACATCCTTTCCCTTATCAACTTTCTTCTTTGCTTGAGCTTAACCATTCTTGTTATTCGAAGTGCTTGCATCTCCCCCATCAATTAAGACTTTCTTTGGTGCACCAAAATTCTTCGGTAAATCACATGTTGTTCTTGTTATCGCCTATATTAGAAATCTCAAAAGAGTGTGAGAATATTTTCAAGGCAAGCATAAAGTGATGAACAAGTTTGAAAAGAAAGTAAAGGTATGATTATAATCCTCATTCATCACCATAATTATCAAGAAACAACTCAAAACAAGTTACCACACTCATACAAAAATGTTAAATATTTAAATTTTGCCTAGAGTGAATTTTCAAAAATTTGTGAAATGAAGTTTGTCCAAATTGAGAAGACTCTCTCATATATTATTTTCACACTCAATAACACTTATTCAAGCTATCAATTTCAATTTCCCCCAAAATTTTACAAATCTCCAATTCTCAAGAACCCTAATTGCTAATATTCTCAATTCAAGCAATTCATTAGTGAAATTGATATGGGTTTCAACCCAAAACGATTCTAATAAGCTTCTAATACCATTAGGAACCAAGGTTGAGCAAGAATTTCGAAATTCACGAAACTTCAAATTTCACTCAAAAATCTTGAATTTTGAAAACCATACCTTGGATTGTGAAGTGAACGGTAGAGAGGCTTAGCTTAGGATTCACTAGGAGTACAAGATACTTTTCAAAATGCACTAAAGATTTCGAATTTTTATGGAGAATTAATGGATTTGAGTTCTTGTGTGTGAAAGATATGAAATATGAGAGATGAGAGCTTTACTTTGGTGAAGAGGAAAGAATAATGGATATGTGAAATCGGGCCCCAGTCGAAAATCAATTTAGTTTTGGTTCATTTTAACCAAACCAGACCAAGGAGAGTGGGACTTACCTGGGCGAGGCCGCGGACGGGAGTAAACCGCGTCGGACGGCCGCGGGACTGGGCGCGAGAGCTGGCTGGCTCGGATCGATTTCCGCGGACGGGATGGGGCCGCGGGTTTGGCCGTGGAGTTTGGACAGCGTCATGTCACTGAAAACACCAGGCCGCGAAGATAGGCCGCGGGATTGGGCGAGGAAACTGGTGTCTCTGGCTGAATTTCGCGGACGGGCGTGGCCGCGGTCGACGTCCGCGGTCGACCACCTAAAACCTGAGATTTTTGGGTTTCCGCTAATCATGCCGGGAAATTCCAAAAATCGAACCTGCAACCAGAAATAAAGCAAAGAAACGTAGCAAGAACAAGAAAAATAAAAATAAAAATAATATGTACAAGGATAGACATGGGACTTCCTCCCAAGTGAGCTTGTTTTAAGTCTCTAGCTTGACTTTCTTTCTTTTTGGCTAGGCGGGAATGGGTTCGGAGAGTGGAACCGAGATTCCTTCCCCCTCTGTTGTGGTTCCTATGTAGAGCTTAACCCTCTGTCCATTGACTGTAAAGTCTCCACCATATTTGTTCCATAACACAATTGCGCCATATGGCCTTACTTCTTTGATCTTGAAAGGACCGGACCATCTTGACTTGAGCTTCCCGGGAAACAACTTCAGTCTAGAATTGTAGAGAAGCATTTGATCTCCAGCACTGAACTCTCTCTTCAAGATCTTCTTGTCATGAAAAGCTTTGGTTTTCTCCTTGTAGATCCTTGAGTTCTCAAAAGCATCAAGTCTAATCTCATTAAGCTCATTGAGTTCGAGAAGTCTCTTCTCCTTGGCACTCTTGATGTCAAAATTCAGCAACTTAATAGCCCACAATGCCTTGTACTCAAGCTCAACTGGTAGATGACAAGCCTTTCCATACACAAGGTTGAAAGGTG
>NC_027749.1:16071772-16076082 GCF_000695525.1 Brassica oleracea var. oleracea | reverse complement strand
TGAAGACTTTCAAACAGCTTGTGGATGAAGTGGGAGCCTCCATCACTGATCACAATTCTTGGGACCCCAAATCTTGGAAAGATGATGCTTTTGAACATCTTGATCACCACTCTAGAATCATTGGTGGGACTTGCTCAGCTTCCACCCACTTGGAGACATAGTCAACAGCTACAAGGATGTATTTGTTGCCAAAAGATGATGGGAATGGTCCCATGAAATCAATACCCCACACATGAAACACTTCCGCTTCGAGAATTGGGTTTTGAGGCATCTCATTCCTCTTGGTGATGTTTCCTCTTCTTTGGCATGAATCACACTTAGAGACAAAATCTTGAGTGTCCTTGAACATATGAGGCCACCAAAACCCGGCTTGTAGAACCTTGGAAACTGTCTTGAATGTAGCAAAGTGACCTCCATAGGATGATCCATGACAATGTATAAGGATCCCTTAAACCTCTTCTTTAGCTACTACTCTTCTATAAAGTTCATCCCTACAAAGTATGTAGAGGTAAGGCTCATCCCAATAGTGTCTCTTCACATCTTTGTAGAACTTCTTCTTGGCATTTCTCTCAAGACCCAATAGCTCTCTTCCACAAGCTATGTAGTTCACCAAATCAGCATACCAAAGACCTTTCTCTTCAGTTGCCTTCACCTCTTCAAGCTTCTTTCCAGTTTTACAAACTGCAACTACTACTCTAATAGCCATTATTTGTTCTTCTGGAAGCCCTTCATCAATGGGGATCCCACACTCAACCTTCAGTCTAGACAAGTGATCAGCTACACCATTCTCAACTTCTAGCTTTTCTTTGATCTCAAGGTCAAACTCTTGTAGCAGTAGGATCCACCTCAACAGTCTTGGTTTAGCATCCTTCTTGGCCAAAAGGTGTCTCAGTGCAGCATGATCAGTGTAGACTATGACTTTTGACCCAACCAAATAGCTTCTGAACTTCTCAAAGGCATAGACAATGGATAACAGCTCCTTCTCAGTTGTAGCATACTTCATTTGGGCTTCATCAAGAGTTTTACTTACATAGTAGATCACATAAGTCTTCTTGTCTTTCTTCTGACCAAGGACAACTCCCACACAATAGTCACTAGCATCACACATGATCTCAAAGGGAAGATCCCAATCTGGTGGCTGCACAATGGGGGCACTAACCAGCTTATCCTTCAATGTCTTGAATGCTCCAAGACACTCCACATCAAAATTGAAAGCAGTTTCCTTGCATAGAAGCTTAGTCAATGGTCTAGCTACCAAGGAGAAGTCTTTGATGAATCTTCTATAGAATCCGGCATGACCAAGGAAGCTTCTAATGTCTTTCACCGTCTTTGGCGGAGCTAACCCAACCATCACATCAATCTTGGCCTTGTCCTCAATCCCCTTCTCTGAAATTTTGTGTCCCTTCCTTAACCATGAAGTAACACTTCTCCCAGTTCAGCACAAGGTTGGTGTCCTCACATCTCTTTAGGACCCTGCAAAGATTGGACAAACAAGCAGAAAATAAAGATCCGTAGACAGAGAAGTCATCCATGAACACCTCCACAACATCCTTTATAAGATCAGAGAAAATAGACATCATGCATCTTTGGAAAGTGGCTGGAGCATTACATAGCCTAAATGGCATCCTTCGATAAGCAAATGTACCATAAGGGCATGTGAATGTTGTTTTCTCTTGATCATTTGGATGTATGGGGATTTGGAAGAACTCTGGATACCCATCAAGAAAACAATAATAGGGATGATTTGCAAGTCTCTCTAGCATTTGATCAATGAATGGCAATGGAAAATGATCTTTTCCAGATGCTGAGTTAAGTTTTCTATAATCTATGCACATCATATGTCCTGTTATTGTTCTTGTTGGTATTAGTTCATCCTTATCATTTTTAACCACGGTAATTCCACCCTGCTTTGGGACAAAATGCACAGGAGACACCCATTTGCTATCTGAAATATGATAGATTACACCTGCATCTAGGAGTTTTAGAATCTCTTTCTTAACAACATCTTTTAAGTTGGGGTTCAACCTTCTTTGATGTTCTATAGAAGCCATAGATTCATCCTCTAGATGTATTCTATGCATGCATAAAGATGGTGATATCCCTTTAATACCATCTAGTGAGTAGCCTATTGCCTTTCTATACTTTTTAAGTTCATTCAAAAGTGTAGACAATTCAGTTTCATTCAATTACTACTCACAATGACAGGGTGTGTCTCATTAGGTCCAAGAAAGGCATACCTTACACCAAGGGGAAGAGGTTTAAGCTCCACTTTTGGAGCTTTGAGTTCACTCCAATCATCTTCTTGGAGGTTCTCTTGTTGATCAACCGAGGCAGCATGATGAACTTCTTGTGAAAGCTCTATGAAGTTGTCTTCTCCACTTTTCTCCTTGTGGCAGTCTAGCATACTCACATACCTTGCACTCTCCTCATCTTCTATCAATTGAGTCTCTCTATCAACTGTCAGGGCATGTTGAAAAGAGTCCTCAATAGCTAATTTCTCCAAATACTCTTCAGCTAAAGCTTCCATCTCTTCAATGTAGAATGCTTGGCTTTGGGTAGTGGGCTTCTTCATCACCTCCTTGATATCAAAATGCAGGATGTTCTCTTTGCCTAGATGAAGATCAATCTTCCCTTTCTTAACATTCACAACAGCTCCTGCTGTAGCCAAGAAAGGTCTCCCCAATATCAAAGGATCTGTTGGTTCTTCATCCATATCCAACACCACAAAATCTGTAGGAATCTCACAATTTCCAACCATAACAGGGAGATCTTCTAGGATACCAATGGAAATCTTCACTGAGCGATCAGCTAGCACAAGAGAGAGTCTACACTTCTTGTATTGTGTAAACCTAAGCCTTTTAGCAATGGAGAGAGGCATAAGGCTCACACTTGCTCTCAAATCACATAGACACTTCTCAAAAGCCAATTGCCCAATGGCACAAGGTAGTGTGAAACTTCCTGGATCTTTAAGCTTCTTAGGGATGGTTAGCCGCTGTATAATGGCACTGCATTCATGGGTGAGAACTACCATCCCTTCCATCTCTTTCTTCTTCTTGGTCACATCATCTTTTAGGAACTTGCTGTATTGAGGCACTAGCATGAAGGCATCAATAATGGGCACTGTAATCTGAACTTCACTCATTTGCTTCTCAAACAAAGCCTTGTATTGCTCCAAAAGCCGTCTGTTGAATCTACCAGTGAAGGGAAGTTTTGCTTCATATGGAGGAGGAATAAATGGAGCTCCTTTTGATGAAGTAGCAGCTTCATTCTTGTTCCCAACCTTCTTATCTTCTCCAACCTTTCCTTTCCCTTTAGCTTCAACTATCTTCTCCAAGATCTTTTCATTAGTTTTCTCATCCACAATAACTACATCATCATCCACATTGATGACCACCTCTCCATCTTGCTTCTCATTATCCCTAATGAGAGCTCTAGGAGGCAACTGTTTACCACTCCTAAGGGTGATGGATTTCATTGTCTCCTTGGGGTTTTGCTCAGAAGTTCCGGGAAGTGATCCCATAGGACGTTTTGAGTTACTACTCATTGAGGCAAACTGGTTCTCTAAAGCTTTGAAGTTGGAAGCAAGGTTTGAGAACTTGTTGTTGAGATCATTGTAGCTTCCATCAACTTTGGTGTGAAGGTTCTTCAGCTCATATCCAATGTGCTTCTCACTTCTAGTTTGAGACTCCAAGATTTGTTTTAGCATTGTATCAGTGCTACTCTCTTGTGTAGTAGAGGTAGAAGATCCTGCTTGACCTTGTGTAGACTGATTTCCTTTGGAGGGGAAGCCTTGAGATTAGTTTTGTCTAGCTTGGTAACTACCTTGTTGGTTGTTATAGAAGGGCTTTTGTTGGTAGTTGTTGTACTGAAAGTTAGGCTCCTTCTTGTACCAAGTCCCATTAGCATTAACAAAACAAAGTTCTTCTTGACCTTCTAGACCATCAACTTCATTAAGCACAACAATCCCTTCTTGTTTCTGCTCACCAACAAAGTTCACCTTCTCTTGTTTAGATCTATCCAAGAGAAGCATATACATCTTTTCTTGTAGAGTCTTTAACTCTCTCTTGGTGTTTGTATCATCACCTCCACTGCCTCTATTGCTTCTATCATGCTCATCACTGTAGACTGAATAACTCTTAGCCATATTCTCTACAAGCTCCAAAGCATCTGCCTCACTTCTCCCCAAGAAGAAACCATTGCTAGCAGTATCAAGCTGGCTTCTAAACTTGGGCAAAGCACCTCTGTAGAAAGTACTAAGCAAACTCTCCATATTGAAGCCATGATGAGGACATTGAGAGATGTAGCTGTTG
>NC_027749.1:16071555-16071720 GCF_000695525.1 Brassica oleracea var. oleracea | reverse complement strand
GTTCTTGAAGTAGAGAAGAACTTGGTGAGGAAAGCTTTCTTGCACTCATCCCATGTGGTGATTGAATCTCTTGAAAGGCTCTTCTCCCATGTGTGAGCTTTGTCTCCCATAGATAATGGAAACAACCTTAGCTTGAATGCATCTTCAGAGACACCATTGATCTTT
>NC_027749.1:16070665-16071486 GCF_000695525.1 Brassica oleracea var. oleracea | reverse complement strand
GTCTAGTGGATCCTCCAAGGCAAGACCATGATACTTGTTGCTCTGGATCATGTTTATCAAGCTTGACTTGATCTCAAAGTTGTTGTTTTCCACAGCTGGTGCTCTAATGCCAGCTCTATGCCCATGGATATTGGGCTCATCATGGGTGCCAAGGTTTTCAGCTCCTTGTCGATTACCTTCTCCATCTTGAGGTTGATTCTGATGTTGATCCATCACAAACCCCAATCTGTCTAAGTGAGTCTGTTGCTCTTCTTCTCTTCTCCTCCTTGCAATCTCCCTTTCAAGTGCTCTAATGTCTTCAACTCTTGGAACTAGGTTTGTTGGGCCTCTGCTCCGCAAGTTCATGCACCTGAGATACAAAAGGCTAGGAAAGAGAATCAATAACTAGATATAAGAAAAATAAGACTTAGTCTCAAGTAAAGACCAAATCTCAATGTCAAAATCAACTTAGAATTGGCAACGGCGCCAAATTTTAAATGGACTTTTCAAGGGTCCTAATTCAAATCATGTAGTAATTAAGATGTCAATCCATTTCTAAGAGTTTTGATGCAAAGAGAATGCAGGTTCAAACTTAATCTATGTGCATTCAGTTCAATGAAGTGGTTTGATTAAACTAACAAGGTTCTAACGCAACTAACTAGCAACTTTCAATCAAATGGATAAAGGAGGAATCATAGGCATAGGATTTTGATTTCAAATGACTAAGATTTAATCTAAAATGGTAAGGTTTCAATCAACACATTCCCCTAAGTCTAGATATCAATTCTAAGCAAGTTCTCTTCCAAGATAAAAGCTCATTTACTCTCATGATCAAACATCAA
>NC_027749.1:16047978-16070653 GCF_000695525.1 Brassica oleracea var. oleracea | reverse complement strand
ATCATTCAACTTTCTAAACTCCCCTAACATCAAATCCCTTTGGTAGGGTAAGTTAAGAGCATGTTGAGTTGGCTCAGACATTTCATCGAACACCTTCCGGGCAATGAAATGTCTAGAGTTCTAATCTGAAATGGCCAACTCTAGATTAGCATTAAGATCACTCAATCAAGCAAGAAAACATATTAATCTACTCTAAAACACTCTAGATCATCACTTAATCATCTTAATCATCCTAGGCCATGAATCCCAAGATGACTACTCACTCATTATCATGGTAGACACTAAATCATTTGTTGATCTAAGTCTAAACATGATTGATGATCAAAGCAATCAAGTAAGCACAAGAGAAATTGATCAAGATTAGATCTTTCACCTAATGGTGGCTTTTTTTATTAGGTAGAAAACAAGATAAGTCCTAAGATTAGGTCTAAAAAGTATTTATAGAGGTTTAAAACTCGAACCGGGTCAACCCGACAAACCCAGGTTTGACCCGAAAGACAAATCGATAAGACAGTTTTGGTATCGGCCGCGGATGGCCTCAACCCGCGCTACATGGCCGCGGTCCGTGCATTCAGAACACGACATATCGGACTCGAATCCGCGGCCTGCCTCGACCCGCGCTATCGTCCGCGGCCTGCCTCGACCCGCGCCATCGTCCGCGTCCCTTGTCATCGCCCATCACCGCGGACAGCTCCCAGCCGCGTTGCACGGCCGCGGTTCACGCTTCAGAACATGATGTCTCTGGCCGAATTCCGCGGCTTGGCTCGACCCGCGTTGTGTGGCCGCGTCCCTTGTCATCGCCCATCACCGCGGACAGCTCCCAGCCGCGTTGCACGGCCGCGGTTCACGCTTCAGAACATGATGTCTCTGGCCGAATTCCGCGGCTTGGCTCGACCCGCGTTGTGTGGCCGCGTCCCTTGTCATCGCCCATCACCGCGGACGACCTCAGGCCGCGCTGAACGGCCGCGCTTCGTCCCGTCTGGTTGGGTCTCTCGGATCAAAATCCGCGGCTTGCCTTCGTCCACAGTACATGTCCGCGCTTCATGGCCAGTTTTGCTCCATCTTGTGTACTCCTCTTGCACAAACCTTCATATCTCCAACTTGAACTTCACCAAACCTACAATACCACATATGCATATGCTATGCACCTAATTGGACTCTAAATGCATTCTAAGTGATTCAAATGAGTATGAAAATGGTAAGTAAATCATGTAAAATCTCAAGACATCAATCATCTCAACAGTTACTAATTTTATATATATTTTAACTATAATTGATTTTCTAAATATTCTTAAGATGTTAATCTTTATACACAAATTCATGATATATTTAAAAATATATACAAAAAGTGTAATTTTTCTAATCAGAATTTTTTTTATTTTAAAATTTATTAATATTTCTATTCAAAGAAAAATGATTTCTCAAAGATCACACTTAACTCAGAAAAAACCATATTTACTAAAGCATGACATATATCGACTGTATTGATTTTGTATCATACTAATATTTCTGTAAAAAAAATTCAGATTTTTGGACCACACATATATGCTTTGTCATAAAAACATAAAAACAAAAAAATCACTTTGTTCTAAAATACTTCAAATTAGAAGTTGCAGAAACAATTTTGATCTCTAAACCAAAAACCAAGATGCATCTATATTATTAAATCAGAATCTCTACTAAAATTCTTCTCTTCGTGTTCCATCATATTTACATTCAAATGCAATTCCTATTTTTATGCATGACAATATTTATTATTTTCAACTAAATTACTATAAATTAGTCAAGCTTTCAATATTATTTGCATTTATGATTTTCCAAATTAATTCTAGCATTTCTAACTTTCTACACGTTGAAAATCTTAATAGAGATGATGTATTTAATAATTGTCAACATTAAATTATACATTATCTCTACTAAAGATTTATTCCAAGCCAAATAATACATGGGTTTATTCCAAAAAAATGTTCAGCGTAAATTTAAGAAGATGTAACTATGGTTTTCATAAAGCTTATATATTATACTTTCACTTAATAATATTTCAACCTAAAATTAAGATCTAAAAGTTTCAATAGTACGTAGTCGGTGTAACAATTAATTTAGCACTATAAATAATAATACGTGAACTATTTGTTGCAGATATATTTTTTCTCATGAAATATTTCTTACTAGGTGTCTTGCCCGCACACGCGGGCATAATCTTCTTATAGATATTTACTATTTTATATTTTGTTAATTCAAAAACAATATGTTAAATTATTATTTATATTCTTAACAAGTTTATACCAAACATAAAATAATTTATATATGACAGAAAATTTCATTAAAATATATATACTAATTATTGTGTTAAATTTTTCAAAACACTCATATACTAGAAATGTTTTAGACTATATTTTTATACAATGTTTTTTCTTCATAATATTTAATTATATACTGTTTTATATCTTAATTTTTATAATAAAAATATTATTTAAAGATAACAACACAACATATAAATATTATCTTATTTTTTAAAAATATAAAATATTATTTCAAGATAACAACAAAATATATGAGAATTATCTTTTTAGAAATTTAATATTATTAATATAAAATTCGTTTTTAATTAAATTATTATATATAAAAATTTATTAAGGGTAACAACGATATTAACCAGTCTAACTTTTAACGTGAGAGTTCGATTCCCAAAATTTACTTCGTAAATAATAGTATAGATATGGATAGTGTAATATTTAATTTTAATAAAATCTATAAACAAAGTTTTTAAAATAGACGTAACAGAAATTTCAGACTGGTGAAAAAAAAAGCCATAAACTTAAAATTTCAAGGAAGGTAGTGTGTTCAATTCCAAGATTTATGACATATAAAAATTTTATAAATCGATTTGACTAATATTCTAAATTGGTAATTTTATCGTATTTATTGTTAATACAATATATCCAAAACATTAATATTATTTGATTATATGGTATATCAAACTATACATTATGTTTTATAATTACAGTTTTTCAGATTATTTCACAAATATGTAAATATTTATCATGTATGGTTTGAATGACATATAGTTCATTAATAATATGATATAATCAATTTATACCAACAATAAAATGTAAAAATAAATTTATATTATACTTTTAAAACTTTATAATATATGTAAAATAATTACGAGGCAGGTTATTTAAATAAATCATATTTTATGAATAAAATATGATTTATTTAAATAAGTTTAAATTTAATGTATATACTTTAAAACAAAAAAAAATATAAAACATACGAATAAATTTTGAAATTTCACTGAATAAATTTTGAAATTTCACTAAATAAATTTTGAAATAATTAAATGAAACATATGTTAGAGATATACAAGAGATATTGTCGAGATTACAATTCCATAACTTTAGGAAACTTAGTTAATGACTTTACCTAGAGTTCTCACCTCTTGTATTGTATATATTGGCAATTGCCGTCTCTTGTGAATATATTGAATCACATATTCTCTACATGGTATCAACAGCTTACGATTACCCTAAATTTTTCTCTTGAGCCGCCTTCTTCAAATCTTCTTCTCTTCAATTCCACCATGGCCTTCAACGCTCCAGCGGTTGACGTGGTTCAAGGCGTGCTCAACATCAACATGATAAACATCACAAAGCTCACAACCACCAACTTCATGACTTGGAATCTTCAAGTTCATGCTCTCCTAGACGGCTACGACGTAGCTGGCTACCTTGACGGCTCTATCTCTGCACCGGATCAGATGATAACTGTTGACGGTGAATCCATTCCTAATCCCGAGTATACAAAATGGAGACGTCAAGATCGTCTTATTTACAGCGGCCTTATTGGCACGCTCTCGCCGTCGATCCAAACCCTGGTCACCAGCACAAAGACCTCTCAAGATGTTTGGAAGTCTCTCAGCGCCACCTATGCAACACCAAGCCGCGGACACATTCAACAGCTTCGCTTGCAGCTCAAGCAATACACCAAAGGTGACAAATCCATTGATGAATACATGTGCGGCTTAACCAGTCGTTTTGATCAGCTTGCCCTCCTTGGAAAACCACTTGATCATGAAGACAAGATTGAATATGTTATTGACGGTCTCCTGGAAGAGTACAAGTCTGTCACAGATCAGGTCGAGGGCCGCGACACATCTCCGTCTATCATTGAAATACATGAGAAGCTCATCAACAAGGAGGCAAAACTGCTGAGCTTGTCTCCGACTGTTGTTACTCCGGTTCCGGTCTCTGCTAACGTTGCAATCACACGTCCGAAGAATCACCAACACCGCAACTTCAACCGCAACTGGAACAACAACAACAACAAGGCGTCTCAACAGTCCTATCAATCACAGTCAAACGACACTAACCAAAACAGAGGATATCAGGGTCGCTGCCAGATATGCAGCGTCTTTGGTCACAGCGCCAGGAAATGTCCTCAGTTCGCTCCCTCGTCTCAAAACGCCTACCCTGCCTCGCCTTTCCGTCCATGGCAGCCAAGAGCGAACATGGCGCTCTCAGCTCACAACCCGAGCAATGCTTGGCTGATGGATTCCGGCGCAACTCATCACCTCACCAGTGCTTGCAATGGATTCCCCTTATCACAAACTCTTTGGAGTGCAACCCAACTACACTAAGCTTCGCGTCTATGGCTGCCTCTGTTTTCCATGGCTCCGCCCATACAACAAACACAAGCTTCAAGATAGATCAACTCCTTGTGTCTTTCTTGGCTACTCACCTACACAAAGTGCTTACCTATGTCTACAACCTAGCACTGGAAGAATATATGTTTCACGCCATGTCCGCTTTGATGAAAGTGTTTTTCCTTTTGCTCAACCGAAAGAACCAAAACCAGCCACACCCGAACCAATCCCTATCCATGAACCCCTATCTACTAAAATAAACCTTAACCATCCTCCTAACCAGGCTCCGCCACTCGTCGAGCAAACTGGATCCTCGAGCTCTGATTCTAATCTGCAGGTATAGTGAATCCACTCGACTCTTAGCATGGAGCACTCGAACGGCAACTCCACAACACCAGCCTCACCTGAAACGGTAACTACATCGGCTGCGTCTACATCAACAGCTCCAGCACCATCACCAGACAACACGACAACTTCGTCGTCAACAGCGAGTGCTTCCCCTGTTCCTCCACCACCGCCGTCACAACACTCCATGCTCACGCGAAGGAGGAACAACATTGTCAAACCAAATCCTAAGTACAACTACTCTGCGACACTGTCTGAACGAGCTCTCGCTGAACCAAATACATTGATACAAGCTCTTAAAGACAAAAAGTGGAGAGGATCAATGTCTACTGAGATGGATGCGTTTGCTCGCAACCGTACTTTTGATTTGGTACCTAGAAAACCTGATCAAAATGTTATTGGATGCAGGTGGATCTATAAGAACAAGTACAACTCTGATGGAACACACAAGTCGTGCAAATCTCGGCTGGTAGCAAAAGGATACAATCAGCAGCTTGGCTACGACTACACCGATACATTCAGTCCAGTCAATAAAGCCACCACTCTCCGTCTGGTTCTTGACATAGCCGTGACTCATTCCTGGCCAATTCAACAGCTAGACGTCAACAATGCTTTTCTACAAGGAACTCTAACCGAGGAGGTTTATATGGACCATCCTCCAGGTTTCATTGATCAAGATCATCCAGATCATGTATGTCGCCTCCGCAAAGCTATTTATGCTTTGAAACAAGCACCGCGGGCCTGGTACAATGAACTGCAGTCCTATCTTCTCAGTCTTGGTTATTCAAACTCGCTGGCGGACACATCTCTTTTTGTACTAAAACGAGGTAAGGAACTTGTCTATCTACTTGTTTATGTGGATGATATTCTAGTGACAGGAAATTCAAAACCAGCGATCAACAGAATTCTTCAGTTACTA
This sequence comes from Brassica oleracea var. oleracea, assembly GCF_000695525.1. NCBI lineage: Eukaryota > Viridiplantae > Streptophyta > Magnoliopsida > Brassicales > Brassicaceae > Brassica > Brassica oleracea. The sequence goes on along the minus strand of NC_027749.1, from coordinate 16,064,744 downwards.
GCTACACGGTTCTCAGTTAAAGACCCTGAAGAGCTTAATTATTTTTTGGGTTTAGAAGCACATCGAACATCCAAGGGGTTACACCTCTCGCAACGGAAATACATACTAGACTTTCTTCACAAGTATGATATGATCACTGCTAAACCCGTTACAACTCCTATGGCGTCTGCTCCCAAGCTTACACTCTTCTCTGGCACACCACTCGCTGATCCCAAAAAGTATCGCCAATTGTTAGGAAGCCTGCAATATCTTCAGTTTACACGTCTGGACATCGCTTACGCTGTCAATCGTCTCTCTCAGTTTATGCATAAACCTACTGATGATCATTGGCAAGCAGCTAAGCGCCTTCTCCGTTACCTAGCAGGGACGCCGACACACGGGATTTACTTCACTGCAAACAATAAACTCATACTTCATGGCTACTCAGACGCTGACTGGGCGGGTGATGCGGATGACTACGTTTCCACAAACTCCTACATCATTTACTTGGGTCGCCATCCTATCTCTTGGAGCGCTAAGAAGCAACAGGGAGTGGCCAGGTCATCCACTGAAGCAGAGTACCGGGCAGTTGCAAATGCTGCTTCTGAGTTGAGCTGGATATGCAATGTTCTCACTGAACTCGGAGTCGCTATACCATCAGCACCTGTCGTCTACTGCGACAACGTCAGAGCTACCTTCCTTTGTGCAAATCCCATTTTCTACTCTCGCATGAAGCACATTGCTATTGATTACCATTTTGTTCGGGGCCAAGTACAACATGGAGCTCTGTGTGTCTCACACGTCACTACTAAAGATCAACTTGCCGATGCCCTGACTAAGCCCCTATCCCGTGCTCGATTCCTTGATCTCATCAGCAAGATTGGAGTGATCCCTCTCCTTTCATCTTGAGGGGGCGTGTTAGAGATATACAAGATATATTGTCGAGATTACAATTCCATAACTTTAGGAAACTTAGTTAATGACTTAACCTAGAGTTCTCACCTCTTGTATTGTATATATTGGCAATTGCCGTCTCTTGTGAATATATTGAATCATATATTCTCTACAACATATACCACAAGTTTATCTAAAAATGCACTCCATATTTGATAAAAGTCTAAACAGTTACAACACATTTTTATATTGCGTTAAGTGTCAGTTAGATCCTACTATATTTTTAAACATCGGTTTTATCTCTCTGACTATTTTTTAATGAGTGAAATACCCACTGCTGGAGAAGCTAGATTGTAAAAGTATATACCGGCAAAGCCTAACCAACCATTCGAAAGAAAAACTAGCCACGCGAGCATAAACAAATAAAATCGATAGAGAAAAAGGGAACACCGTACAAAAGACACCATACGCATGTAAATATATATAGCCTTTAACATAAAACAGTCATTCTAATGCTTACGGAACCACCGTTCAAAAGGCAATGGGTCGAGGAATAATTTGCTAACCTCTCATTAAAAAAAAGACAAAAATAAACAAACGTAAACTTATAAATTTCTGAATATACTAACTTATTCTCCAAAAGCAATCATCAACCAATTAAACCTGAGACAATAAAAACAAAGTCAAGAAAATGAGAGCGTCAAGAAGCCTATTATGGAAACTATCTATCATTGTTTTGTTAGCAGTCTTTTCTCAACCATCCTTCTCAGGTGATACTGGTTCATCGGATGAAACGGAGACGGGGAACGGACACGAAGCCGCCGAGATGCAACCACAGGGAGCAGGAAACCGTAAGGGTAGAGGTGGTCGTGGCGCCATCGCCCAAGTTGCTGAGATGAATTGGCCCGGCAAATGGGAGTTATTCCTGAAGAGCTCTGGCGTATCGGCAATGCACGCTATTCTTCTGCCATTGATCAACAAAGTACAGTTTTACGACGCAACCATTTGGAGAATTTCACAAATCAAGCTCCCTCCAGGCGTACCTTGTCACGTTTTTGACCACGTACATAACAAAGTTGATTGTTGGGCTCACTCTGTCCTAATTGATATCGAATCCGGACACATCAGGCCTCTATCGGTAACAATTTACTGTTTATTATTACTATTATTACTTGTTTAATATAAGTCATCCATTTTATTACTTAAAACGTTTTAAGATTATGCATATGAGTTTAAAATATAGTTAATCTTTATTACTTTAAACAAAAATGTCAGTTATTTATATAAATACAATAATAAAACAACCTGAAAATACAATAGTCTTATATAAAAAAAAAAATTTACTTTGATAATTGCATACATCATCTAATTTGAAACAGGAAAATATAAAAAAAAACTGTAGATACAAATCTACACCAAGAATTTATAAATTATTTTTGATCCTAATCTACACCAATGTTTTTGGTAAAACCTTACACGCGCCTAAATACGGACCTTGTTATTATGGCAGCTTACAACGGACACATGGTGTTCGTCAGGAGGTCTAACCATAAACGGGACATTGGTAAGCACTGGAGGATTCCAAGGAGGAGCAAACACAGCCAGATACCTTTCTTCATGCGATAACTGCAACTGGGTGGAGTATCCAAAGGCATTAGCTGCACAGCGATGGTACTCAACACAAGCCACTCTCCCTGATGGCACTTTTATCGTTGTTGGAGGCCGACAAGCTCTCAACTACGAGTACATCCTCCCGGAAGGAATGGACAACAAGAAACTCTACGACTCGCATCTTCTTAAAGAAACAACTGACCGAGAAGAAAACAATCTATACCCATTCGTTTGGCTCAACACTGATGGTAACCTCTTCATGTTCGCCAACAACCGTTCCATCCTTCTTAGCCCGAAAACGAATAAAGTCATCAAAGAGTTCCCTCAGCTCCCTGGCGGTGCCCGTAACTACCCTGGCTCCGCCTCCTCGGCTCTTCTACCCATCCGCCTCTACGTCAAGAACCCTCCTGTCATCCCTGCTGACGTCCTTATCTGTGGTGGCGCCAGACAAGATGGATACTTCCGTGCTGACAGGTTGAAGCTTTTCGATGCGGCCTTGAATGATTGTGCAAGGATAAGCCTCAACAGTAAAAGGCCTGCATGGAAAATAGAGAAGATGCCAGCGCCGCGGGTCATGAGCGACACGGTGGTCCTCCCCAATGGCGAAGTTCTCATCATTAACGGCGCGAAACATGGAACATCTGGATGGGGCTTAGCCAAAGACCCAAACTTCACACCACTCTTGTACACTCCAAACAAACCAATAGGCAAACGTTTTAAAGAGCTCGCTGCTTCCGCTATCCCCCGCATGTATCATTCCATCGCTATCGCTCTTCCTGATGGTAAAGTTCTTATCGGTGGTAGCAACACCAACGATGGTTACAGGTACGACGTTGAGTACCCGACCGAGCTCCGCATTGAGAAATTCTCACCACCTTACCTTGACCCGGCTCTTGCCAATATGAGACCAAAGATTGTGAACACCGATACACCGAAACAGATCAAGTACGGACAAACATTTAACGTGAAGATCGAGCTTAAACAAGCGAACGTGGCAAAGGAGAATGTCATGGTTACAATGTTGGCACCACCGTTTACTACACATGCTGTATCGATGAACATGAGGTTGCTCTTGTTGGGTATCTCTGATGTCAAGAAGGAGCATGGTGACGTTCATCAGATTCAGGCTGTTGCTCCTCCCAGTGGAAATGTTGCTCCTCCTGGTTATTATCTTCTCTATGCTGTCTACAATGGTGTACCAAGCGTTGGAGAATGGATTCAGATCGTGTGAGTTTAATTACCAAGTACAAATAATGATGTACGATGTACATATTTTTGAATTTAGCCATTTGTTGCACCCATACCAATTTTTGTAAAATAAAACATTTTTTTTCTATTAACATAAATATTTTATTTTGATTCTTATAGTTACTGTATATTTGTTTAAATTGTTTTGTGTCTGAGATAAGAGATTTAAGAATAAATTATCAGGAGTCATGACAATGGGATGGAAAACTCATCTCTAATGGTCTTTCATTTAGAAAAACAAAATCCTTTTTAATGGTGTATCATTTTAAATAAAAAATAAAGATACGAATAATATCCTTTCAAGTTGAGAAAAAACTGTTCACAATCTCATTTTATTATTAAAATTTCTATTTACAAAATTGCTCTTTCAAAATTTTATATAGTTTTGTTTGCATCTAAGAATAATAAATATTTGTGTAAATATTGGTGGATTTTTATTGTTAGGATGAGACTATGTGATGTATGTGATTGTTAAAGGTCAAGATCGGTGAAGAAGAAGAGTCTGAACGATAGGAGTGCTGGTTGGGCATGTTAGGGCACTTTGTGAACGGGTGATGGCCTTGGGGGGACAGCAGTGGCCCAATATTGTCTGTACATGCGGTTGGCCTAGGGGGCACAGCAGTGGGAAGTAGAGAGTCTATTGAGTTATAATTGTGATTATGCATGTTTGGTGATAACTTGTAGTGAATTTAATGTTGTACATGAATCTTGTTGTTTAATTTGCGGCTAATTAGTCCATGTTCTGCATTGAGTAGTATAATTGCTCATGCGGAAAGGCTGGTCTAGAAGCTATCTCTCTAAGCATTCCACTTGTTCGCTCCTCTCCTTCCATTTTCTTGCATGCAAGGCTGTAAGTAGGATTGATGGATATGGTTGGATTTGTGAACTTAAACAAAAGGGAACACATCGGGGTATTCTGGGACAGATGGCGGAACATAGTGGCTTGCCTAATGGTATAGACACGTGTCTCCGTCTTGTAGGGTGAACGGGTTTACACTTTGGTTCTAGGTTAAGATCTCTCAGTACTAACCTGAGGGATCAATGCCTTTTACAAATCATTATTTTAGTTTGTTAAGACTTAGCGAAATATTTTGATACATCAACCATATGTCATGTGTATGCTTATACTTATGTTTCTGATCGGATCCTTTTACTTACAGGATGTCTTCGCCAGCCGGAGTCAACTATGGAGATGATCTTATGCTTCATGGACCGAAGCGAACTCGTGCATATGCTAGTAAGCCCATTTATGAAAAAAATGGCAATGTGATACATTTCACATACCCGCCAAAGTCAACGGTGAAACGCAGATTGTTGATGCCTCATTTCCAGATGATGGCACAATAGTGGCGTCTAGAACAAGGCCGTTAGTTGTTTCTGCAATAACCCGACCCCAAAGTGACGCCAGTCAAAAGAAGACGTGGTCTCCCAAGGAAGGTGCGGTGCTGCCGGGGTGGGTGCAGCTGTCGTCCACGGAGGAGTCATCTGTGGAAGATCCCGATTGTGGATATGGGCACCTCAAGAAAAAGTTCCTGACGTGCTAGTGTGGAACCGTAGTTCAGATGTTGCAGAGATTCCGTTCAGTAAAAGACTGACTGACGAATTCCTGGATAAGGCTTAGAGGTGCAAGACAAAACCTATGAAGGAATGCTGCCAGTTGTACAAGGCGAGATTCCATTAGGACATTTCAGTTGCATTTAATAGCATTTTGAAGCCTTGAATTTTTTTTTTTGGTGAAGCAGATCGTTGGTCGTCAAGCCATGGAATCAGTGGATTTAATCACTGATAGAGCCATTAATATCTCGAGTTCCGATCCCTAGGAGGTTCCGTCCAAAGATTTGCAGGGGGAAGATGAGCCGGAATCGCCAGTTAGAGTTGCGCGTGCTTCCAATCATGGATCCGATTAAGAACGCACTTCACCATCTCATAGTGGCTAGGTGAAAATATGGGTTCATTTCGTAGGAGTAGGATATGTGCTTTTCTTATTTTCATTGTTGGCTTTTAGGTGTTCATTTCTTATTCTAAAGCTTTATGCTGATTGAGCTGATGCCTTGAGCTTTTAACTTATTCTATTGTAGCCCTACTCAAAATTTCATTCATTAAATTCATTTGTTTCCTTTAGAAAGATCCTTCAGTAAAAGTTCTATTTCGTGTTTGAGTTCTTTCTGGTAGTTTCTTGGCGTCTTCGATGTATCCCTTAGGATAGGGTGTTAGGAGAGAGAGAGAGAGAAATTTAAAGTATATAATGAATTTAAAATTTTTAAAAATAATTTAAATAGCTTATCCGAACCCAAACCCGAACCTGTAAAGATCTGAAAAGAATTCGAACCAAAATTTAGAAATATTTGAATGGGTCTGAAATCTTTGAAACCCAAAATCCAAAATATTTGAATGGGTCTGAAATATATGTCATCATATAATTAATCGTATTTTATATGTACCATAAGTAATCATATAATTAATAGTATTTTATATGTTTCATCGTATAAATAATAATATATAATATTTTTAAAATTTAATGTGAAATATAAAAACCATAATTTAAGTTGGTATATGAAATTGAGCTTTTTATTGTATTTTTCTTATATATATTGAAAATATTATTTTAATAATGGTTATTGGAAAATATTTTAGTAAAAATAAATTTTTGAATATATATATATATATATATTAAATCAATTTGATATAAATCAACTTTAAATTATTATTTTGATATGAAATATGTATATAAAGTTTACATTTTATTTTATTATTAGTTTAGACAAAAAATGCTTTTAGGTAATTAGATTAGTCAATTTACGTATATTTTAAAGTTTGCTCAAATAGATAGTTTATCATAATATAATGGACTTCCTATTTTTATTATTAACATTTACCCATTACTTTTTTTTCTTGATATATTGTTATCCATGTTTCCAAACAATATTATATTTTTTATACTACTATTCATGTTTCCAAACAAACTTTTTTTTTAAACAGTTATCCATATTTCCAAACAAATTTCATTAAGACTACTATTCAAATTTCCAAACAATCTCAATGTGTACTTCAGTTTTAATAATATTAGATTATATTTTTTATACTACTATTCATGTTTCCAAACAAACTTTTTTTTTTTTAACTGTTATCCATATTTCCAAACAAATTTCATTAAGACTACTATTCAAATTTCCAAACAATCTCAATGTGTACTTCAGTTTTAATAATATTAGATTATATTTTTTATACTACTATTCATGTTTCCAAACAAACTTTTTTTTTTTTAACTGTTATCCATATTTCCAAACAAATTTCATTAAGACTACTATTCAAGTTTCCAAACAATCTCAATTTGTACTTCAATTTTAATAATATGGATATAGTCTTATTTTTTTAGTATTTTAAAATTATTTTATATTCTTATATTTTTATTAAAAATGACATTTCAAATTAGAATCCTTTAAAAATAAAAATCAGTTCTATTAAAATAAAAATAAATTCCAGATAAATAATATATATCAATGTAATATACCAGTTTGTTGTATATGGAAAAATTTAAGATAATTAATTTGGCTATCTATGTCACCACAGTGCATTTACTTTTTAGGGCACACATCCGTTTACAATTTCAGAATTTTTTTTACAACTCCATAGTTAAGCGTGCTTGATCTGAAATAGTGGAAAGATGTGTGACCTATCGAAATTTTATTTGTGGTATCGTGTGAGTGGGCCAAAGCACGGGAAAAAGTGATGTGGTGATTGTACGATCAGTAAAAAAGAGTTTCAAGCCGTGGAAAAATTAACGCACAGCCCGTTACATAAAATGGGGTCCAGGCCCATTAACCATAGGCAGTCGGTATGTTACAAGTGTTATTAGACCCACACTAACAAGGACGTAGCGTTCTGTGAGAGGGGGTGAATTATAACATTCCGGTTTGTGGTATATGAAAAGTCTTGAAAGAATTTATTTGACTACCTATGTCACCAAAGTGTACTTTTTGTTTTGGGCACACATCAGTTTAGAACTCTAAAGTTAAGTATGCTTGAGCTGGAGTAGTGGAACAATGTGTGGTGACCTATCGGAAAATGATTTGTGATATCGCGTGAGTGAGGCCAGAGCACGAAAAAATATAATGTGGTGATTGGAGGATCAGTAAACAAAATTTTCAAGCTTTGGAAAAACTAATGCACCGCCTGTCGCATGGAATAAGGTCCGGCGATCGAGAGATCGGGCGTGGAAGGCCAATTAGCCTTAGACGGTCAGAGAATGCAATTAAATTATAAAACTAAATAAAAAATCTTAAATCTGATCTATTTAGTTTAATGAAGTTGATTTCACCTTGTACAACCAATAATACTCGTAAAATAGTTACTGAAGATAAATAATTTTACTCGGTTACATAAACAAATTAGGGTCGGCCCGCCCTACGGACGGGATATATTTTACTTGTGATCTAAGGTATTATTTTTATATGATTTTACGGTTTATGCTTTAGATTTGCATTTGCAAGAAATGAATATGATACATTACTAAAAAAAATCACATTACATCGCATAAATAGTATCAAAAAGACAAAAGAATAGCTTGCTTTCTGCTCACTACATGGCTCCATAAAACTAAAATAAAATGGTGAAAATTTGGACCATTTGTCGATTTGTGCATGTCATCTAGCCGGAGCTTCCGCCCTGGCTTCGATTCCTTTTGGCAACTCATGGACGCCTTTAGTGGCAAGCAAATACAGATTTTCGTGAACCTCGTAGTGATTAGTCATTGGGCCTAGAAAGCCTTTGTGATCATACTATGGTTATCAAAAAGAAAATAGTATCAGAAAAAAAAATGGTATCAATTTGAGACACTTATTAATAAATGATACAAAATATCGTTTTAACATCAGTTATTGTAATTGATGTTGTTATTAACTTATCTTTGTCTATATTAACTTTGTTAAACCAGTGAAGATCAATTAAAAGATACATTGTATTTTCATATACGTGCAAAAATATGTAGTTTACTCAAAAATAAAAATAATTTTAATTTTAACTATTTTTCTGTTGTTCTTATTAGAAATCAAAGGTTTGATAAATTAATAAAAGGCTCAATAATGTAATTATTTTACATTTTTAGCGTTTGTTATATTTTTATTATAAAAGTAAGTAAAATTAAAATATTTGACACTACAGTTTAAATTCAATACATAAATTATGAATTATTTTTCATTCTTATATATTTTTCTTTGAATGTGTTGGTACTTTTTGCCCTGACCTAAATTTGAGTGTGGTGATAAAATATAGAAAACATTTCTGTGAAATTCTCTCTATTTCTTTTTGTTGACTTGAGTTTAATTGAAACTAAACAACATAGTAAGTGGGATTTCCTCTGTTTTTGATAATTTCTATCTTTATTTTTTAAAATTATATAGTTTAGATTAAATTGTGTATTTTAATTATTGATTAATATTTCACCAAGTTCAATTTGTTTACTAAATTTTATCGTATAGATATATGTTCTATTGTTGTTAAAAATGATATATGTTCTACTTTATTATATTGGTGGTCTTATAAAAAGGCCACAGCCATAGTTATAGAATGAGTTTATGATTTAGCAATCACTCACGATCACCACCCCTTTATACAAAAGCACATAACAAAGACATAAGTCGTGAAAGGTTTGCTCAGTAGCGTGGTTGGATGAGGTTAACATATGAATAGAATTGTAAAAAAAGGATTGTTTAGTTTCATGTTGTATTGATTATTTTACATTATGAGATATTTGACAGAGATGGTGGAATTGACGTCGTTAGATATATAAGTTCGAACGTACGTGAGCTGTTTTTTATAGAGCAGTTAGAGACATTGAGCGATTACGTTTGTTAGTGTGGAAGATATTTCAAATGGGTTGATATTTGATGAAACATTATCTAAAAAATCGACGTTAAAAGTTACCGTACCATATGTATTTAACGATGAACAACAAAGAAAATAATTTGTTTCAAATTACATGTCAATTAGGACCAAATATGGGTACAATTGGTTTAAACATTGGCATTAGCCCAAAAAATATTTAGAAATTTTTTACATGGGCATAAACTTTCAAATTGTGAGAAAAATATTTATACAAATTCTTAAAGAATGTTTCAAACCCCCTTAATATCAGATCGGCTCTGGTGCCAATATACGAAAATAGAATAATGTCTTTACTCTTTATGGACCGACTACCAATATAATAGTGTAATGAACATATATACCACTTACAATAAATAGGCATATATTTATGTGAACACTAACTCAACGTGTTATAGAGATGTATGAGTGTGTATGTGCCTATAGAAAATATATGCGTACATACTTTTTTGTAGCGAATATGTTTGAGAAAACTGTAGCTGCTTCTCAATAATATTCGTCTACACAATACTATAATCAATCCATATCATCTTCACTTTTTTTTAATTTCCAATGTTAAGTAATTAAATTATAATATTATTTACACATGAGTACTAATTGTTTTTTATTAGTTGAGATTATCATAATTTTATTAAAATATTTACAATGTTTATACAGTGTATCCATATTTTTTAGGAATAGTATCATATGTAGCAAATACTATTGTGAAGTAAAATAAAACCAAATATTTAATTTTTTGTTTAAAACCTTAATTTCCAATATTAAATTGTATAGTAATGAAAAATTGTAGAGTAACAAATTCAAGTGACATATACGTGTAACAATACAAAAATAAACAAATTTAAGTTATAAAATTTTAGACTAAATTTCAAATTAATTTTTTATTAGGTTATATATTGGTAATTATACAAAATATATCTTCACATGAATAAATCGAATCCAGTGTTGACCAAAATTTAAGAGGTATTTTTTACTAACCAATTTTTGAGGATGTTTTTAATACTTGTATTTATTTTAAATAAAATTGCATACAAATGTTTATAAATTTTCTGTAATGAATATTGGATGATTTATATACTTTTAAATTTTGGAATTTGAAGAAAATATTTTTATTCACCATATTTTTGTTTACAATCATTAACTTTGTTTGTAAGAACAATCAGATTATTACAATGGTCTTTGAAATTATTTTCTCTTTTTATACTTTCTAACTTGATATGCTGGGTAATGTACATGATTTCAGCGCTGGTTAAAGAGTTTTGAAGGTTTTTTTTGAGAGAAACCAGTTTTGAAGTTGGGAGGAATGTCAGGTTCGTGCATTGATGAGGTGAGTTGAGTGAGTCATTTTTTCTTAGGGAAATGCATCATGTGGTCTCGTGATATTCGCGTTTATCAGTTTTTATTCTTGAGCGGAGACATGTGTAGGCTGTATAGATTGTCTTTTTGTTATATGATATGTTGATTGTTTGTTTGTTTGAAAGGAAAGCAAAAACTCTGTAGAAAAGAAACAATGATTCTTTTTATATATTAGAAATACGAAAGGTAGCAGTAGTTAACAACCAAGCTTGTACTTTTCCGCGACTAATAGCGTTTCTTAAATTGGCAGTTAAAAGACGCTAATCACAACATTAGATAGAAGCAAACATGCTCACTTAGGAATGATGGTTCCCGGATAGAGAAGAGCTTGAGCTTGGTCGTGAAGCAAGAGGTGAACTTTAGTAATAGCTTCAGATGCAATTACTTCAGCAGAGGTAGAGCAGCAACTGTAAGTTCTTGCCTCTGGATTGGGTTTAGTCTGTGCTCATTTCTCACTTTTGGCCTCTCATATCTTTATGTTTGTAAGTATGTTGTGGCAGTACGTTGCGTCGTTGGCGAGAGCCCTCCCCTATTGCAATGGAAAGCACGTGATACATATATAAAGCTGGAAATTCTATTGACTGGTGCTCATGTAACAATTTTAATCTTGCTCCACGAACGACATATGACTGAAATTTGCCTTACATATTTGTGTATTTTCTTTTCCAGCAATAGAACCATACACATCCATTCTTATTTACAAAAGGGCTACATGTTTTCAATCGTAAGAGTTAACAACACACATTCATCAATGCTGGTTTCAGCCACAACTAATTTCTGCTCTCAACAATTTTGCTTCATTTGTTTCTTTACAGACAACCTCCCTGGAGTTTGACCAAACCGTTTATCATATCCACGATCTGATGGCCATAAGCAAAGAATATTAGGACGGCAATTAGCAACCTTGCACAAAAGAAATTGTGTTATAACCAACAGAAAGGCCGAGACAAACATGTGCTTAGGTAGTATATGTCATTCAACGGCTCAAGACAAAGAAAAAAGAACATGCAGTGTAAGGACGTGAACAAATAAATTGCTGCATCACAAAATGTAGCTGATGACCCTTCTTAAATGTCAAATACCTTGGAAAATATACCCATTTATATCATGAAAAACCGACAATAATATTTTATTTTGAAATTAGAAGACAGATAAAGCAATTGAAGCCTTCACCGTTATGGCTTTACATATCATCATCAAAAACTGTATTAAAATTGCAAAGATTCTGAGAATCCTTAAACCCTCCAAAGACAAATAAGTTTCTCTCAAGTGAAACAATAACATAGCCTGCTCGAAGAAACTCGTCGGAATATTGTTGAATTACAAAAAAAATAAAAAATTAGGAAGAACAGACTTACGTTAACATCCACCAGAAGCATATCGACCCACATGAGTTCCCCACCGCGGTTAACGTTCCTGGCCTCCCAGAACCGCATGAGCCTAGCCTCGACGACGGAGGTACACTCGCCGGACTTCAGATCAGAGAAAAAAACCCTAGAGTTAGCCATATCAAAATGTATGAGGATGTGTTGTAAGGGAGAAATCTCACCCTTCACACCGCCTCTGAGCTTGAAGATTGCTTTGAATACACATCGTGGGGGAGCGATTTGAGTGGATTAATCACGAAACCTTAACTTAGAGCGTTACATTTGGCGAGGGAAAGCGGAAACGTCAGAATCTCGCCGTCGAAGGATGTGGGACGCCTCTCTCGTTCTCTTGTCCGAAGAACATTAGGTCAGAGACGGTTTATGTTTGTTGGGCCAAAAAATGAACATACTCAGCAACAGAAAGCCCATACAAAATATGAACAATCGAAAGCCCACTTCGCTGAATCGGTAACAAATCGACTTTCCAGGCTGGATCCGACGTGGAGGCACAGAAGAGAGCAAAACACTCCTTTATATAATAAGATTTGAAATAATTACATGTACAGTAATGGCGTCTATGTACAGAGCAGATGTAATATATAAAAATTGTTATTGACCTCGTAACAATCCACTTCTGGAAGCCTCCTTGGTTCAGTAGTTTAACTAAGGGTTCATTGATGCTTCTACATCAGGAGATCTGGATTCCAAATATCGGAAAATGCGAAATTCTGGGAATTAAGGAAGAAAAAGCTTACAAGAGATTTGCAGTATGGCGCAAGGAATATCGTCAAGCATGGATCCCATATGGCGGTTCAGGTGATGCAATCAGGCGTGAAACCTCATACGGCAGATAGAATTGTCGACTGTAAAATTGTCAGTAATATTTCTCGTAATTGTAATAGCATAGTTATCCAGTGTTAAAAAAACAAGAAATCCAATCATACATGATTTTTTTTTTAGTTTAACATGACACTAGTTGAAAAAAATTGAACAGATTTTCAATTGAATAAAATCAGCAGTATAATAAAGTAGTTTATATTTATTAGATTCATTTATGAAGAAATATGAAAAGTGACCATAATAAGAGATTCATCTTCTAAAGTAAAAATGCATTCAGCACGGAAACTTCAAATCATTAGGGGATTGACTGACTATTTTATCACTTATTGCAACAACATTGAGTATTATGTGTAGAAATAATAGAGCAAGCCCCATTGTGGAATCCTCGGCCTTGACATTCCTTCTGGCACTCATACGCTCCGTATCTTCCGTGCGCAGTTGGCCCACATTGGATACCAAGGCAGTTTTCTGGCTCTACACATATACAATCAAACATAAGTATTATGATATCATATATGATATATATATATTTATTAATATTAAATAAAATATTATTATAAGTATATAGACATGAATGTACATGGCTAATAATTATTATCAATTATATATGATATTTGCAGGGTCATGTTGTTGTTTACATAACAAAAAAAAAAGATTAATTTTTGTAAAAAACAACATACGTTCAAAGCCCAAAACGTCGTTCTTTGACAGTGATATTGCCAACAACACTACGAGAAAAAATGTAACAAATTTTTTTCTGGCACTCATATTTTCTAGTAATAAACAATATATATAATTGTTTTATATAATGTTCTGGTTCTTCATGTAGAGCTAGCTCTATTTATATGAGGTCTCTTGCCTGGTATAGTTTGAAAACCTTTTTTAAAAATTCTATTATTGTTATTTTACCTTAAATAAATCTTATTTATTTGCTAATAACGTTTTATTCAAATATATTCATATTTTACTGTATATTATTGACACTAATTCATGGATATGTTAAAAAAAAAATTCATGGATATGTTATTAGAATCAAAGGTAATTCGAGATTTACAACAAAGCAATTTATACATATATTCCACCATACCAATTATAGATAGATTTTTTTGTCTAACCTACCATACTAAACAAATGCAAAACAATAGTCGGCACTTTGTTGACGTTGAATAATAAGATTATGAAGTTTGACTAAAACTGATTATGTATCAACAAACTATTTTTGAATAAAATCAGGGAAATATTTGTTTGTCACTAATTATCGTTTTCATACTAAATTAAATTTATAGTTTATTTCAATTATTGATTTATTTTTAATGTATGTTATTCCTCTCTTCTTTTGTTACCAAAAGTCTTATTCATAGTAAAGTTATTAGTATGTTTTACAACTCAAAATATTAAGTTGTCCTAAGATAAGACTTATTTTATCAATTACATGAAGGAATAAACTCTTACAATATATTTATTTGTTTCCACAATTTTAGTTAAATTTGATACACTTAATCAGATTTCCCCATATTATCAATATATATAGACATATTTATATAATTTTGAGAAGAATAATGATTTAATTTCAAATTATTTTTTCTTTATTTACAAATTTATTTAATTTTGATAGCCTACTAGTTTTGTGCAAATTTGTTTCTTTTTGAAACAATTTTATTTAATCATGATAGATTTTATAGTTTTTCACAAGTTTGTTTCATTTTCCACCTTGACTTGACAAACTTAACTACTGCTTGACTAATATGTTTCCTTTTGACCTTAGATGGTGTTTTTTTTTTTAAATTGCAGATCTGTTTCCTTCTAAACAGACGAAATTAATTATATCTAAACCAAACTAAACTGACATGTTTTGTACCAAGAAAAACGAATAAATGAAACCAAATTTAAATTGAACCAGAAATCTATACTATTATTACTATTATTTGCGAAATTATTTTTCGCATTCGAGCTCTCACGAAACTGATGTATTTACTTTATAAGTATTTATATCCGTGCATAAGCACGGAAAAATCACCTAGTTCAAATTAATTAGGGAAAATATAATTTGCAAGATAAGTAACATCGATAATTTGTCGTTATAACACCTTTATGTAATAGGATTCGATCTGAAAACCTCTAGTTAATTATCTCAATCATACTGAACATGCATGTCTATCTTTTTAAAATTTGGGTTTTGTACAATTAATAATATTCCAAAAAGAAGTTATAGGTTGGCCTTACCAGTATTCAGAAAATGAAATCGGTGAAAACAAAGACATTTTATAATTAAATGTTTACTATCAAATACAAATTTTATTTCAAATGTATAAAAATGAAATAAAATTTTCAGAAACCCATAACGTTTAGGAAACTCATAGGTTTTTTATTATTATTTATTCCAGTCTTTTTAATGTACGAGTTCTTAAACCCTAAAACTGATTATTAAAGAATGTTTTGTGTTAGAACCGTTGTTGCATTATTACTCTCGATGAAGGTTACAATATATTATTGACAGAATACAGAAATAATATAATTAGCCCATCAAATACGGCAAGAATATTTGAAGTTTCAAAATATGCGGCATGAATTTTTGCTAAATGAAGCCATTAACTTGTCGTCATGGGAGATTATGTAGATTTAATAATGATTTATAACAATAATGATAATCACTAAAGGTTTCCAAACATGCAGAGCATGCTGGAAGGAATAAACTGTTTTCAACAAACTGGCTGCTGTGTTCTTCTTTCCGGCTACTGAGAAATTAAAATTTTGACATTGCCAGAGATAGGGAACCGACACATTGGGCCGATAACGTCGACTGCTAACACGTGGCTAGTCTGGATCCACTTTAGTGGAGGCCAGGATACTTCTGTATAATTAAAAAAAGAAGAATATTATTCAGCTCTAATTCGATCGAACATTCTCAAAACCAAAACAGTTGTTAAAAATATGCTTTAAGAATGTGCATAAATTGTTTCATGACAGACTATAATTTTCATTACAGATGTAATAGTATATATTTCTATAAGGAAAAAAAAGTATGTATATAAACGCTATTTTGTGGAGAAGACAAATTTTTGGAAAACAATAAAATTTTGATGTTGCGTGATGTAGTTAGAATCATATAAGAAAAATACTAAATAAATCAATTAGATACAAACTTATTTTTAAGATTTCAAAATAAAGTAACTGCATATTGCTTAGATAAAAATAATATATGTATATATATATATATATATATATATATTATTATTTTTTCTGAGTGCTTATATATCAATTTATAAATAGATCATAGCATATTTATATATATTAGGTGGATATTTATGAATATCATAATATACTTATACTGTAGTATACCAATATTGATTCTTACGATATTATTTATTGTTTTCATTTTATTTAGTGTAATTAAAAACTATTTCATGTAAACTATTTTAATTTTAATAATCTATGATAATACATATATGAATACAATTTATGTATTTTATATTAAAGAAGGCTGTCCTTCGGATATCGTCCGAGTTCTTCAAAGTGATCTTCTCCAGGTATGGAGTAGCCATACTTTGTCATGTATACTGATTATATTGGAATGCTTCTTTTCTCTTTCTG
>NC_027749.1:16042833-16044467 GCF_000695525.1 Brassica oleracea var. oleracea | reverse complement strand
CAAAAACTAAATAAAATTCATGTAAATTCATGATAATTCCCAACTAAGAGAATGCCATAATCAGAATTTGCAGAACCGGTCTCGATCCTAGAGATCTCGGCCACGAACAGCCAAACCGGCCGCACTGACCATCTCTAAATCAATTCGATAAAACCCAATAAAAATCATGATAATTCATTATAAATACCCACTAAGAAGAATCAATCATCAGATCCCCTCAAGTCCTTCAGGAACTATGAGATCCGATCATACCTTCCAAACCAAGGCCATGGAGGATTTCTCCTAACCGGCCAAGGCCATGGTTTAGTGTCATCAAGTCTGATCCAACAGACTACACCATAATCATTCATAATATATATATTCCTCAAGGACGTGCCATACTTGGCCATGATCAATTCCTCAGTCAACAGAATTGGAATTCAAAAGGTAATCATAAAACCGGTTACCTTATACATGATCTGATTAGATCATGTGTCACTCCTTATTATGTTCGGCCATGCTCCTCCAGTGCACGCCTCTATCAATACTTATCATATACTTCCAGTATTGA
Organism: Brassica oleracea var. oleracea; assembly: GCF_000695525.1. Classification (NCBI taxonomy): domain Eukaryota; kingdom Viridiplantae; phylum Streptophyta; class Magnoliopsida; order Brassicales; family Brassicaceae; genus Brassica; species Brassica oleracea. Next base: position 16,043,917 of record NC_027749.1, on the reverse strand, counting down.
TAAGTTCCATTCATGGGTCACACCCATCAGTCATTCCATGGAACTTCCATGAAACCACTTTCTACACTGCATCTACCTTCAAGGCTGTCTTGGCCTGTAAGAGTGGAGTCTGGCCTTCTCCCTTCTCTCTTGGTTAATTGCGTATGTTCCCAATACACAGAGGAAGCCAAGGATGTGATCATCCATGATCAAACATCATCACAGGGTCGACCATCACTTCTCCCTTCAGTGCCCATGAAACTGCCTTTCTACACACATATGCCCTTAAGGCTGTTCATGCCATTGAGAGTGGAGTCCGGCCTTCTCCCTCCCCTCCTGACCATTTGAGTGTGTTCCCAGGGCACAGAGGAAGCCTAGGACATGATCATCCATGATCAATCACCATCAAAGGATCGTTCTCAACTCCCCTTGTGATTGCCCACAAAACTGCCTCTTTGCTGCCTTCACACCACTCTTGATCTTGGATGGAGCAATCCGACTCTCTCTCTCTTTTTCTCTGTTTTTCTTTGTGTTTCAGGGTGTAGAAGGAAGCCCTGGTGTGCCTGCAAAGGTACGGACTTGCCTGCCTTTTATAGAAGAAGGGGTGGTTACTTTTGGTGGTTACTTTTTAACCATTGCATCCTTTCGGTTTCAATCCTGGCCGTTGATTTAATCAATGGTCCAGATCACACCCTTTCGCCTCTGGCAGTTATCACACGCCCTGGAACTGCCAATCCACTCCTGGACAAGGCCAAACAAGGCCCAGACTGATTGCCCACGCCCCTGGCTCAATCCCAAGAGCCCACCAGCCCATCGGCACACACGGGTCACCCACATGGCCCGGCCACTGTCCAGACCCGGCCCAACTGCCCATGACTTGAACACTCAGTCCAGCTGAGTTTAGCTGATCCCCAGCTGTCTCAGCTGAGTGAGCTCGTCCATCTAGCTCAGGGAGCTGACACACTCTTCAGTAAGCTACACTTAGCTGCACTACACTTCACCTAGCTGGTCGAGCTTGCTTACTGCATCGCCCAGCTGTTATACACTGTGTCCAGCATTTTCCTTTATCTTCTTCAATCCTTCTAAGTCCCTTGGTCAATTTCCA
>NC_027749.1:16028050-16042733 GCF_000695525.1 Brassica oleracea var. oleracea | reverse complement strand
TTTTGCTTCTTGGTTGATTTCTTTATCTCTAAGCTTGGCTAAGGTGATGGTCTTTTACCGAGCTTCTCTTACACGGCTTAGGACCTCGAATAAGTATAATTTGTTTCTAATGTGTTCCGTCTGTGTGAAATCGAGTCTGTCATTGCTTGTTTAGTTTTAAGTTCTTTGCTTAAACCGGAACTAAGGTGTTAGATGGTTCAACGGTGCTTGTTCATTTATAATTGATAATATATATGTATATAGTATATTGAGGTGATTTGGGTGTTGGCCGACCATGGAGACGTAATTCTGTGTGTCGACCGGAGACCAGTACATTGGGTGTACATTGGGTGTGGTGTATGCTGCGGCACAGCTTAGTCGACCTGTTGTGCCAAGGCTTCAAGGTCGATAAATCGTCTACGGGCGTGTGTTATTCGGTGGTGTTTTTGGCCTGTTAGTGGGCAGCGAGTGTGCACCTCGCTAGGACCATTGTTTGATCTCTGGGTACTTTAGGTACCGTGTTTGCAACGTGTTAGGATTAAATTATATTTATTCAGAGTGCTCTGTCCGGGTCCATGGACTTCGGGTTTAGTATCCCATACCTCATTGAGTGACTTCCCCGTTACTCCCCCCTCTTTCTTCCCCATTTCAGGTGAGACAGATGAGTATATGATATTTGGACGGATTGGTGCTACTGGACTTTTTATTCGGATTTTTATTTGGGCTTTGGGAGAGTGTAATTGGGTATATGGGCTTTTATTGTACGAGATATTGTTGGTGGCCGCTGTTCTCCGGATTGGAGGTGACGGGAGTCACAATTTGGTATCAGAGCGGGGTTCCGTCCCGGCCTCGACCCGGGATGGCGATTAGGGGATTCGATTTTATACTTTTTATTTTTAAAGTATAAACTAATTTATATATATATATATATAAAAAAAAAATGTTTGCGAAGTTCTTTTAGCACCATTCGGTCCAGTAATTACTAACTCAATTGTCTCTTTCTATGACGATGAGTAAAATCATCGTCATTCATCCTTCGACTAACAGGGTTCTACACAGATGTTCAACTGCAGATGTGTGATGTCTCAGTTCGTCAATTGTCTCAGGAGTGTTATCAGTTCCTTTGGTCATGATTCTGAGATTATCCAGGAGTGGATATGTGACGTTTTTGCTTCTACCCTACTTCAAGCAATCGTTCCACGAGTTTTGTCACAGGAGGTTATGTGGTATGAGGTGTGAGCCATTGGTTGGCATGTATTGTTTTTGTGTACGAGTATGTTGACTATTTTGGAGGTATGTTCGGTTTATAAACTCGTGGGGATCGCTTTTGGATTGGGAGTGCGGCAGCTTGCATTGTAAGGATATTGGAGTTATGCTTGATTTTGTTTCCGAGTTTTTGGCATTGTTGTTCATTTCAAAGACGTGTTAGTTCAAACAGCTGACATGGGATGTGGGAGCTATTTATATTCATCGTAGTGTACCGGTTATGCTCGTGGGATTGATTTATTCGGAGATTCGTCAGAGATGGAGCTGAGTTTATGCGATGTCATTCTTGAGAATGATTGGCTGTCATGACATCAAGTAGTGTTGTTTTGCCTGAGGGCAATAGTTCTTATTCCTAGATCCGATGAGAGTTTGTATTGTCTACATGCTACATGCTGAGGAGTTATTGGATATAAGAGCAGATGGATTTTCGGCGAACATTTTGATGGCTAAGGATGATAGACAGTATGAGCTGCAGGATCATTCAGATATTACAAAGTATGTGGATGTATTTGAGGCCTTTGGAAGGGCTATCACCAGCAAGAGGAGTCGTTCTTACGATCGGGGTTGAGTCAGGGACATCACCAGTTTCACGATCTCTATATCGATTAGCGGCAGCAAAGATGACCGAGCTGAAAGAGCAGATGGAAGACTTATCGGATAAGGATTTTATCAGACTGAGTATTTCACCATGGGAACCACCAGTGTTGTTGCGATAGAGAAGGATGGGATTTCAGAATTTTTATTGACTGCAGAGGTTTGAACAAGTGACCATTAAAGATAAGTGTCGTTTCCGCATATTGATGATTTGTTGTATTAGTTGCATGGAGGTTCATGGTTCTTGAAGATTGACTTGGCATCAGTATACCATCAGATTGCTATAGCTGAGGAGTATTTACGGATGTGGATTTTGTATATGTTATGGATATTATGAGTTGTAATGATACCACTTAGCTCAACGAAGGCACCGTTAGCATTCGTGAAGCTTATGAATGACGTTTTTGTAAACACTTGGATAAGTGCGCAATTGTATTCATCGACGACATCCTGATTTATTCTTGGAGCAGAGAGGAGCATGTTGAGCAGTCATGGATTGTGTTAGGTAAGCTTGAAGAGCATAAATTGGTTGCTAGCGGAGTAGGTGTAGTTTCTGGAAAAAAAAAATTGGATTTTTGGGTCACGTGTTTCAGAGCAGAAGTTGCTGCATATTCAGAAAAGATTATTATAAGTTCAGAGTGGCCGACACGTAAGAGGTACATATATATGAAGTGTTACTATCATTGGCCTAGAGTGAAAAAAAAAAAAAAAAAAGATGTAGCTACATTGTATCTCCATGTCAGACTTGTCAGATGGTTAAAACAGTACATCAGCTATTTAAGGGATTTTTACACAATTTACTTTTTCCAGATTGGAAATGAGATATGTTGATTATGGGTTTACTTATTGGACTACCGGAGTCAAGTTTCATGAAGAATAATATATGAGCAATCATGGACCGTATCGCTAAGCTAAAATCTAGAGGACATGTCCAGGACTTGTGCTTAGCTCGCGAGGAAAAAACAAAAATTCAAGAAAGTATCTACCATTGAAATAGATCATGTATAGTAACAGTTATTACTCGAGCATTCAGATATCACCTTATGAAGCCTCTTTATGGAAGATCATTCGCACACATGCTATGATAGACCAAAGTGGGAAAGCCCTCTAATGTATAGCAACCAATGGTTTAAGGGACGTTGAAGCAAATAGAAATGCTCAAGAACAACCTTAAAAAAAAATGTTTACACCTATTCAGCCAGTTGAAATTTTTGATCGGCAAGTGAAAGTGGTACAGGGAATTATGACTATGTTGATCACTGTTTGTTAGGACAGAGAGACGAATCCAGGAGAAGATCCGGGAGACCGAGATCCAAAGAATACTGACTATCATTTTCTTTTAGGATGTTATTGGACAGTCGGCTAAAGATTTGAATTCGAGGACGAATTCCGATTAAGTGGGGAAGAATTCTGCTTATATGTTCTGGAAGTCCTAAATATCTACCAAAGCTTCATATATCAGTTATGCCAAACTACTTAGAAATGCTATCTTGAATGTGAGAAGGAATACCTTTGGTGAAATGAAATCACTGATATTGTATATTTTATTTCTTGTCCTGAAACTCTTTGGTAGATGTTGAGAAGGTGAGAAAGGCTATGTTCCTCTTCTTATGTTGCCTAATTAAAAACTAAGGAGTCATTAGTGAAAAGTAAATGAGACATAGCAGAACACTAATACACGAAGTCATTCATGAAAATGATATAAAGTACAAAATAGTATGCTTTTATAGATACCATGCCTATTCAAATTAATTAGGGAAAATATAATTTGAAAGATAAGTAACATCGATAATTATGTCGTTATAACACCTTTATATAATAGGATTCGATCTGAAAACCTCTAGTAAACTATATCAATCATACTGAACATGCATGTCTATCTTTTTAAAATTTGCGTTTTGTACAATTAATAATATTCCAAAAAGAAGTTATAGTTGGCCTTACCAGTATTCAGAAAATGAAATCGATGAAAACAAAGACATATTAGAATTAAATTTTTACTACCAAATTCAAATTTTATTTCAAATGTATAAAAATGAAATAAAAATTTCAGAAACCCATAGCGTCTAGGAAACTCATAGATGTTTTTATTTATTTATTTCAGTCTTTTTAATCTATGAGTTCTTAAACCCTAAAACTGATTATTAAAGAATGATTTGTGTTAGAACCGCTGTTGCATTATTACAATCGATGAAAGTTACAATATATTATTGACAGCATACAGAACTAATATAATTAGCGCATCAAATACAGGATGAATATTTTAAGTTTCAAAAAATGCGGCATGATTTTTTGCTAAATGAAGCCATTAACTTGTCGTCATGGGAGATTATGTAGATTTAATAATGATTTATAACAATAATGATAATCACTAAAGGTTTCCAAACATGCAGAGCAGTACTGGAAGGAATAAACTGTTTTCAACAAACTGGCTGCTGTGCTCTTCCTTCTGAGCCATGATTGGTACATTCTACTTCACAACTTCCTTGTTTGACTTTTTAACACCTTGTGCCTTCTTGTTCTTCAGGCTTGAATGAATTGTAGATCAATGCTATCCAAGGATGACATGGATGAAAAGAATTGTGGTATGCAGCCTAACCTGACATAACGATCTATTCCGAAACCGCTTATAGAAAAAGGATAGTAAATTGAAATTGCAATTATAATGAAAATGATTTTAAATATTTTAAAGTGAAACTCTATTACCAGTTTATTGATGTTTTTTCCGTAGAAACATATTTGAATCAGAAGATGCATCTTCATATTTCGAAACCCAAGTAAATAAGATCCCCCCTTGTAGAAAAAAGAAAAAAAAAGAACTAAAGATCCCCCTTGTGACTGGACCATCTAAACGACTTCGATGATGATCGTTTCCTAAACCAGATCCGTTTTTTGGATGATGTATTTACTCACCATAAACGCCAAATTATTTGAGAGAATACCATCCTTTTGTTGCATCAACAAAATTATAAATTAAATAAAAATAATTGCTTATATAAATACAAAACAAAATTAGTTGTTCATTATCCCGAAAAAGAAAACTGAAGGACCACGAGTTGTAGGTATATATCCTTACCCTCATTTTGGTTGCTATGACGGTTACCCAGTGCCGTGCGACAGTAGTAAAAATAGAAACCTTCGCTGATGGCAGAAAAAAAAGAAATAAAGATCAAGGGCATCATCTACTAGTATCATAGGCATAATGTAACCATAATAACTTGAGTTTATACGATGAAAGCACTATAATAGTTTGGATTAAAAAAACATGAGCTTATGATTAACGATTACATGCATGGGTTTCCTAAGTAACAAACCATGTAAACAATTGTTAAAAAAAAATCGAATAATTAGATATTGGTGATTATAGTTCTGATTGAACTTTTAAAATATTAAAAAAACTAAAGTCAGTAAAATTTTATCTTTGTCCGATTATGGCATAAAATATTTGAGTAATTGAATTTTCTAAAAAAACATTGAGTAATTGAATGATTTTATCTTAAAATTAGTTATAAAATTTAATGATAAATACTTGATTAATATTTTTAATAAATATAAAAATCTTGTTGTATAATTACAATTTTTTGGTTAGTTTATTTACTTATATGTTTTTCTTCTATTATAATATGCGTTATTATTTTTTATCACATAAATTTTTATGGTTCGCTTATGGCAACCATAAATGTCACGGCTCTGCGGTTACCCAAATTGGTGTGGAAGTAGCTTGACTAAATATTTTTGTTTATGCGTAGAAATTGGGAGTAGTGACTAACAAACTCATAGTTATTTAGTCTAGGGTATCAATTTCTACCACCAAATATAGTAGGGGTGTCCATTGTCTTGCTAACTAAATAATTTATTTGTACAATTCATTTTTGTTTTGTTGCCAACTAATTCAGACAATGACCGTTAAGCCTACTTAATATAGTCGACTCATAATTAATAAATATGAAAAACTAGTCCACTAATTTCTCCCCTAAAAGAAAATTCTATAAATACCCACTAAACCCTCATAATATATCTCCACCCTTCTCAGCAAATATAAACACACTACTACTTCCTGAGCTTTTGTTTTAGAGTTTCCCTGTACACAAACAAATGGCTCCAAAAATTTCTCTTGCACTCTTCCTTTCCCTGAACTACCTCTTCTTCACTTTCGCTTCTGCTAATGGCACTTGTCCTAGAGATACCCTGCAGATCGGTCTTTGTGCTAATGTTCTCAATGTAGTTGACATAGTATTGGGATACCCACCTGTACAGCCATGCTGCTCGTTAGTTGAAGGCTTGGCTGACCTTGAGGCTGCTGCCTGTCTCTGTGCCGCACTCAAGGTTAACATTCTTGGCATCAACCTTAACCTTCCCATCTATGTCAACGTACTCCTCAATAATTGTGGCCGAATAACTCCGACATATTACCCATGCGTCTAAGTTGAATACTTGTGACATATAAAGACATACCTAAAAGACAAACATATCGTATGGTTTCAAATGCTTGAACTTATTGCCTTATTTTCTTGTTTCTGTTAATCACTGATTGCTTTTGTGTTTGTAACTTTCTTGGATTGAATAAAATGATGAACGTCACGTTCTCATGCAACAAGGGATTATGGGTTTGTGTGTGTAACCGGCAAGTTTGTTCCCCTTTTGCTTCATTATTCCTTCTTATCTTCGTTGTAAACGTTTCTTTTGAATTTGATTAATAAAACTATCAATCGGTGTTGTCTATAGCAGGCTAATATGTGTATAAAAAGACAAGGTAAAAATGATAATATGATCTCACTGAAAAACACATCTTTTGGTTATTTCGTAGTAATATATCATTAATTAATGACATGTTGTTAAGATTGAATCCTCATAAATTGTGAAATCAACCTCCAATCGTCTTTCTTAATGAAAACCCTTCAACTGATTCAGAGACTTTTTTCTCCTTCACCACATAAACATTCTGATTTCTTCCTTTGACCCAAGCTTGACCAAGCGTATCACATGTACTTAATTAACTGAGATGAACATAATTCAGCTCTAATCCGATCGAACGTTCTCAAAACAAAAACTGTTGTTAGAAAAGTGCATAAAGAATGTGCATAAATTCTTTCATGACAGACTAATTACATTACAGATGTAGTATATATTTTAATAAGAAAAAAGGTATATAAACGCTATTTTGTGGAGAAAAAATTTTCGGAAAACAGTAATAATTTGATGATGCGTGATTTACAAACTTATTTATAAGATTCAAAATAAAGTAACTGTATATTACTTAGATAAAAATAATATATATAAATATATTTATATTTATATATATATATATATATTTATATTTTTTGTAATCGTGCTAATATATCTATTTATAAAGAGATCATAGTATACATATTTATCTATATTAGGTGAATATTTATGAATATCAAAATATACTTATACGGTATTATACTGATATATCGTGATTTTTACCACTTTTAGACCATGGTATAAGTCTGATTTAGAGTCTCTTATACGTATTTGGAGTCTGTTTTAAAGTCTTTGCAGATTCATATGGGCTACTTTAGAGATTTTGGAGCGTTTTGAGGTGCAAGATTGCATAGACGCGCCAAGAGTTTTACTTTGGATGAAGATCTTCCCACGGTGATATTGAGCTCATATTTCAAAACATGATATTGAGCTCACCGGTCTGGAGTCAATCAGGAGAAAAAGTTATGATTGTTTCACTAAACAGTGGTCCTTCTGATCCGCGAAGAGGAAGCAGTCTAGAATCACCGGTGTCGATCGAAACTCCTCCAAATCAGCAAGCTGATGTATTTTAATGAAATTTCAAGAATTGCAAATTTTCCCCAAAGTTTCAATTAATTATATAAGACCTCATGACGTGACCTAACCCTATATATATGTTTTCTAAGCCATTGTTGACGGCTACGTTTTCTTTTATTCTTAGTTTTAGTTATGGAGAGATAAATTAGAACTCTTTTAGAGTTGATCTGGAACTCCGTTGATTTATTTATCTATTATTTATTGAGACTATGATTTGGGTTATTGTTTTCATGTCTGAGCAATCATCTTATTAGTTTAAAGATTTCATGAGCTTAACATCACAATAATAATCGACTAGGATTGCTAAGGTTGTTTATAGATTTCTACACCAGGGTGACTTGGAATACTAGGATCTAGAGTAGTTGAATAGCATGAGAGTGGGAGTGATTATTTGAACCTAGAATCATAGGACAATTGATAGGCACAAAAGTGTAATTGATCAACGAAACCGGAACCCTGAAGTGGATTAGATACCTAGGCGCATACGAGAGTTGGTCTAGGATTAAGTTGAACATCATCGATATGAGCGTTAATTCTTGTCTAAAGAAGTATCGATCAACATTTTGTTGTTTCAATCGACATTCTTCCTGACTTCGCATACGAGAGTTGGAATAACAGAATTTAGACAATTGATTAATAATTGCATGCGAGAGCTGGATTACTTACTTACTGAATTAGAGTTCTAGAATTGAACCTAAAACCCTTAGAATCCTTGTTTGTAATTTTGAATCTATTGACTGATAAATCCCTAGATCTAGTGCTTTCTTCTTATAACTTACAAATCGTTTTTTCTATATACTGCTTTGTTCACTGTTTGTATATTGTTTGTCTGGCTTGACCTCCTTGACTCAAGACTATTGTGTGGAAGTCAGAGTCTCTGTGGATTCAATCATCAAGTACTACATCGAAACTGTTATTTGAGAGAGGGCTTGAAGGTTAATTTGAGCACATCATATACTAATATTGATTCTTAGATATTATTTATTGTTTCCTTTTATTTAGTGTAATTGAAATTTATTTCATGTAAACTATTTGAATTTTAATAATCTATAATAGAATATATATGGATATAATTTATGTATTTTATATTAAAGAAGGGGGTCTTCGGGCATCGTCCGAGTTCTTCAGAGTGATCTTCTCCAGGTATGGAGTAGCCATAATTTTGTCACGTTTACTGAGTATATTGTAATGTTTCTTTTGTCGTTCTGCTTATATGTTCCAGAAGTCCTAAATATCTACCAAAGCCTCATATATTAGTTATGCTAAATTACTTAGCAATGTTATCTTGAATGTGAGAAGGAGTACCTTTGGCGAAATGCAATCGCTGACATTGTATAGTTTATTTCTTGTCCTGAAACTCTTTGGTCATCAGCCGCCGTCTAACTTTCTTGACAGATCCTTGCTTCTCCAGCGTTCGGCGCTCCTCGTCGTCGCATAGAGAGGTTCCCTCGATCTCAGTTACCATTGTTTGCCTTCTTTAATCTTTTTTGATGTTTTCCAGTTTTAGAGAAAGACGATTCTCTATTTCTCTGGTTAGATTTATGGTTTGGCTTGTGTTGATTCTTTATGTGTTTTGGCTGTTTCTCTGCCATGAATGTCGTTTTCTGGGTGAAGCTTGACTTGTAGTCTCAGACCCCGTGGCCCTCGTACAGATCCGGCGGTGTGGAGCAGCGGATGTTTATGGAGTTTAAGGATTGCATGTGTTCTTCTCCGGCCTCCGTATGTGTCTCCTTTCGAGCAGATGGTTCTGTTTCGATCCTTTTTCTTTTTAGTTCTTTCGAAGAGTTCGAGTGATGATTAGTCCATGTCTTGGAAGAAAGGATAATACAGCTAATCTTATTGCTACTAAGGGTCATTGATTTCAATCATATGTAGCTGTGGGAGTTCTGCGTTGGCTCTCTCATATCAAGAATTATGTCCATTTAAGATGTCAATACATCTCATGTAGACTGCTCGGTTATCTAACGGGTCTGTTGAGCATTCTCTATCCTGTCTAGACTCTTTGGTTTGTGAGTCCCTGGGATTTCTTATACCCCTCTATTGAGGATGGTTGTATCAGCGCCTACTGGCGTTTTTCATTTACCTATTTATGTTTTGCCTATAGTATACGTCTTCTTCTATAGTTTAGTATTGAGTGCCCGGGTGGCTCTTTACTTTGAGTTGTAGTCATTTTGGACCTTTTATCCTATGAAAACAGTGTTAAAAAAAAAAAAAAAACTCTTTGGTAGATGTTGAGCAGGTGAGAAAGGTTATGCCCTTCTTCTTATGTTGCCTAATTAAAAACTAAGGAGTCATCAGTGAAAAGTAAATTAGACGTAGGTCACGTAGCAGAACACTAACACACGAAGTCTATTCATGATAAAATAATTAAAAATACTTAAAAAGTATGGTTTTATAGATCCCATGCCTACTCAAATTAATTTTTTTTTTAACTCAAAAGAACTTATTAGCATAAAGCTTAAGTCACATTGATTTTTTTTTTTTTTTTTTTATTACTCAAACTTGAGGTGGTCTGGGTAGCCAGACCGGAATAGAACGACCAATAAAACATAAACTAGGTAGTTAGGAATGCACGTTCTTTTCATAGATCTTTAAGCTTAAGTAACATTGATAATTCTGTCGTTATAACACCTATATATATATAGGATATTCGATCCGGCAACCTCTAATAAACTATATCAATCATACTGAACATGCATGTCTGTCTTTTTAAAACGTGTGTTCTGTACAGTTAATCACTTATATATTAAAGGATAAACATTGTAATAAATGTGTTCAATATATTAAATATGTGGCAGTTTCACAGCGATTTGAGAATGAGCACGCTGACGTGTCACGTGTAGAGAGTTTCTAAGCCAAACTCTACATAAATGTGTTCACACTATGTATTTTACGTTTTATTTTAAATATAAAACTAACATGTAAGGTTCCAATAAAACTCACACTATTAAAATTTTTCGATTCGAATCAAAACGGGTAACGAATAGAAAGTCCAATTATACATATATTATTTATTATTATTTACGGATAGGCTAGGAAAAATATTCATAAATTTTTTTATTCGATTCTTTATCCGTTTTGATTCAAACCGAAAAACTCGTATATACGTAACCCTATGAAGCAAATCAAATACTAAAATACAATATCTGTAAAAAAATGAAGCAAATCACAAATACTAATATTTTTACGAACGAATATCCGATTTTATCCGTTATACGCATATATATATATATATATATATATATACAAATATTTAGATAATTATATATAAAAGTTATATATATTATATTTTATATATTTTTTGCAATATTTTTATGTATTAAATTTATTATATTGGCATTACAATTTAAAATTTTAAATAATAATTTATTTTTGTAATGAAATATTATTATTTTCTATTATTTGAAGATTTTTCATTTTTTTAATTTTTTTTATTATTTACATATTAAATAGGATATCCGTGAAAATTCTAAAAAAAATCGGATATCCGAGAAACCGAATATCAGGGTAATACCTCCAAATACCCGGAAATTCGATCCGTTCTCATCCGTATTTATGGATACAAATTTATTTTCTTTATATGAAAGAAAATTCACTCATGCCTAGGCTTATTTTATTTTTAATTAATTTTATTTTAAAAAAATTATCTTTCATGTGTTATTTTGAATAAAAATGCCATTTAATATTGATTAAACAATAACTTTATATATTTACCAACCACTTTTATATACTTTACATACACATACATGTGGACATTGACATGAAGACCTATATAACTAAATATTCACCACAACTGAAGTATATAATTCTCATGGAAGTTGAATATTCTTTTTTTAATGCTTCTTTCTCTATCTACCAAATTGTAGTAAATTTATTTGTATTAATAATTTTATTTTCCTTTTCTTTAATTATTATATGTTTAAAAATTATAATATTAAACCATTGGTTTGACATCAGGACTATCTAAAATTCATATAACCTGAAATCAAACAAAAAAAGAATAATTTTTGGTTATCACAAAAAAATCAAAAACATCAACAATTTGAACCGAATAAACCAAAATAAATATTGATTTAGAATTATATCTATATTTTAGGAGATTAAAAACCAAAATAACAATCTAAAACCGAATCGGTATCCAGATTAAATGGATTTAATGTCTTCTTATTTAAAAATAACAAAACTAACAATCACATCCCATACAAAGTGCGAGTTATTACCTAGTTTATTTCTAAAAGAAGTTGTAGTTGTCCGCAGAAAAAGAACTCGTTGAAAACAGAGAAAAATTAAAATTAATTTTTGGGAGAATTTGCTCAGTAGCCAAATTTTGAATGAAAATTAAGAAAATAGCATTAATTTGATGTTATTAAATAACTAACTTTTGTCTCATATTTTATCCGGTTATACCCTCTTCAATAGCAAGTCTCCAGTGAAAGAAAGAGAGAATGCATGACGTCGTCACTTGGAGTTGTGGATAGGAATGAAGCACCATTATTTTTACCTCACCTAAATCAGCTATGTTAAACACTTCTTTACCTTGTATATATTAACTAGGCGCAATAAAATGAAAGGATAGAATAGAAACTTTTTTAATAAAGAGTGTATTTCATATCACTCAAGTAGTATATGAATCTAACCCCTATATACTAACCTTTATCCCAACTCCACCCCAACCCTTAAATACTAAACCATGAACCCTGTCCATAAACCCTAAACTCAAATATAAACTCTAAATCTAAATTAAATAGAAGCAATATATTATGAAATGTCTATGATTCCATTGAAGAATTTAATCCTGACTCCAACAATACCTCCTCGCCTTCTAAATACTAAACTCTAAACCCTAATCACTAAACTCTAAACCCACGTATAAACCCTAATCCCAAATATTAACTTAAGAAAATTACAAACTATATTTCTAAACAAAATAGAATACTCTTTAGTAATTGTGAAATGGAATGGAACATGCTAAAATAGTATTGTCAAATGGAATGGAATATAATAAAATCGTCAAATGGAATGGAAAAATATTGCAACCATGACTTACAATAGTTAAAATTATCTTCCGCAAAACGTTCGAAGTAGAATCGGCAAGAGTCCAGTCATATTGGCGCCGCGCCTAGAATAGCTCGTCTCATATGCAGATTTTGGAATCTCCACTGCTTCCTGTCCATCACCGCCAAAGCCTTTGCAAACGGTCTTCTCCTTCACAAAGCTATTATGGAAATGCAGTCGGTGGTCATGCGGTCTCTCAAATTTGAGAATGAAACTATTCACTTTTTACCGATTTACGAAATAAAAACAATTTGCAAAAGGTGTGTGAATGTTGGAGGGTCACGAATTACTTTTTATTGTTAATAATTATTAATGGAAAATTTTTTTCTTGTAGGGTTTGCCGGTTGGATACAAGGACAAAATGACAATATTATATAAAAGTCATGTGACATACCGGTAAGTTAGGGTAATTAGTTATAGAAAGAATTATAATTCTTTTGTACCCTATACAATGCAATTTCTCTTAATATTTTACTATCATATTTAAATTTTATTTCAAATGTATAAAATAAAATAATAATTTAAGAATTATCTATTTCTCTACATGATTAATCTGAAATCCAATATGGGTTTAAGAGGACTCATGGGGGTTAGTGAGTAATCACCTTTTGAATTCATGGGTTAGGGAGATTAAGGGTGATTAGGTTAGTTCTAGGATGTTTTAGTGTAGATCATTCATATTTCCTTGCTAGTAGAGTGAGCATAAAGCATCTTCTGAGTTGGCCACTGAGTAGTTGAACCTTAGGCATTTCCCCCCCGAAAGGTGTTCGAGGAAATGCCCGAGACAACTCTTCTTAGCTTTTAGCATACTTTGCCAAAGACATTTGTTGTTAAAGATGCTAAGATAGCTAATAGACTTGTTAGTAATGATTGTTTTCATATTATTCAACCAAAGACATTTGATGTTTGAGATATGTTAGCAAATGAGTATTCATCTAGACATAGAGCTTGCTTAGAATTGTGTCTAGGCTTAAGGTTGATAGTTTGATTGATCATTTGCCATCCTTAGTTCGATACTTGATCACCCAAGGTTTAATCCCTATGCCCATGAGTTCTCTTTTTCCTTAGTCAGAAAGTATCATTTTGTAATTGCTTTATACTATTAGTAGTAGTTTAAAACTCATCTAAATCATTGGTTGCACTTAGATTAAGTGAGTACTTGCATTCTCGGTGCTTTGATATCCCTCAGAACTGGTTCGACAATCATTTATACTACAACATTTGTCTTAGGAGCCTTGAAAACTCCTAACATCAAATTGGCGCCGTTGCCAAATTCTGAGTAGATTTGAACATTGAGATTTAGTTACTTACTTGAAACTAAGTCATTTTTATTTTCTTTTGTTACTAATTCTCCTTCTTCACCTCCCTTTCATCTACAGGTGTATGAACTTGCGGAGCAGGGGTCCATCAAACCTAGTTCCAAGAGCAGCAGACATCAGAGCTTTAGAGAGAGAGTGTGCTAGAAAGAGAAGAGAAGAAGAGCAACAGACTCACTTGCAGAGATTAGATACTGATATGGAAGATCCAGAGAAGAGAAGAAGAGCAACATGCTCACTTGCAGAGATTGGATATTGATTTGGCAGATCAACGGCAAGGGCCAGAACACCCACAGCGAGCAGGTCGACCCATTGGTACCTATGATCGTCCAAACATCAATGGTTAGAGGTTGGGTATCCGTGCTCCACCAGTGGAAGCCAACAACTTTGAGATCAAATCAGGACTCCTCAACGTGATCGAGAACAATAAGTATCATGGCTTCGCTCTAGAGGACCCATTTGATCACTTGGGCAGGTTCGACAGCTACTGTGGGTTGTCAAAAACCAATCGTGTGTCTGAGGATGCCTTAAAGCTAAAGTTATTCCCTTTCTCTTTGGGGGATAAGGCACGTCAGTGGGAGAAGTCTCTACCCAGCGACTCTATCACCACTTGGGATGACTGCAAGAAAGCATTCTTGGAGAAGTTCTTCTCTACTTCAAGAACTGCTAAG
>NC_027749.1:16025842-16027208 GCF_000695525.1 Brassica oleracea var. oleracea | reverse complement strand
ACTCCTGCTGATGAGCACCTTGAAGAGTTACCACCTGAGGACAACGAGGAGGGAGCATCTCCCTCTACTCATCCCCCATAAAAGGTAACCCACCACACTCCCTTGTATATACCAGTTCATATTTTGCACTTTATTTGTCTTTTGGATCCTTGACAACACAGAGACTGTGTGATTTAAGTGTAGGGGAGGTACCAAGTATTTGATCACGTTTGCTTTGATGTTGTTTCATTGAGTCATGCATTGCATACCTATTTGCATAAAAAAAAATCATTTAGTTTGCATCATTTGTATTTCTAGGAGAGTCTAGAGCATATAGGTTGCATTTACTTGCATTGGGAGCAATGATTTGAGATGCCTTGTAAAGAACATTACTTTGCACCTGAGTAGCTTATACACCTCTCAAAAAGACTTGTATGCTTCGAGTCTTGAACACTTTTCCTGAAACTTGTTGATTGCTGAAACTCAACCTTTGAAGCCAACTACAACCTTGTTTGAACTGAACGAACTTAATGCTTCTTACTTATGTTCCCTTGTGTACTGAGTCATGGATATACACACTTGAGTTGTCACATCCTTTATGCCAATCTTTTTGACAAACTCGAGTGGTACACCATTCCCAAAGCCCTTCCCTCCTTTTAAGCCTTTATTGATTGATGAGTGAGGCCTTTTTCGGAAAGTCTTACATGCACATAATGTTGAGAGTATCGGGAACGACAATTCTTGATCTTCATTCTTGCTAGATTAGGCACATTATTGTCTAGCCATAGGATGGGGGTGAGTGTTGTAAAGTTTGATTTGGGAGTATGAGAAAGTTGAAGGAAAAGAGTGAACTCTTGTGCTTAATTGACTAGTCTTTATGGGATAAGTAGAGAAACTTCTAGCTCAATTTGTGAAAAGTCTTGGCCTCCAAAAATAAAATTAAAAAAAAAAAGAATAAAGAAAGGGTGCTAGCAAAATTAGTTTGAACTAAGAGGTGTTCAAAAAGTGTAAAAAATCTCTTGTAAAAGAAAAAGAGAGTTTTATGTTGGGAAATGCTTTTGGAGTCCTTGGGTGAGAGATGTGAGTTGGGTTTGGAATTGGAAAATGAATGTGTATCATATATGTTTGGGAAAATGGTAGAACAGTGGGGATTGAGCATTGTATGCATGAGTTGATCCCTTTCTTAGATATATTATGTGCAGTGTCAAGGCTACTTGTCTTGGGAGTATATCACCTTAAATATCATATATCTTGAACCCCTTGACTCACTTGATTAAAAAGCCTCCCCTTACCCAAATGATTTGGACCAATTGACCATTTGCAAGAATTCACTTGATGCTAAGCTTAATGAACTTGACAGTTGGCTGATTTGCATGTGTGAATGCAT
>NC_027749.1:15978026-16024703 GCF_000695525.1 Brassica oleracea var. oleracea | reverse complement strand
CTCTACATGATTAATCTGAAATCCAATATGGGTTTAAGAGGAACCATGGAGATTAGTAAGTAATCGCCTTTTGAATTCATGGGTTAGGGAGATTAAGGGTGATTAGGTTAGTTCTAGGATGTTTTAGTGTAGATCATTCTTGTTCTTTGCTAGTAGAGTATTCATAATGCATCTTCTGAGTTGGTCACTCAAAAGTTGATCAATAGGCATTTCCCACCCAAAATGTGTTTGATGAAATGTCTGAGACAACTCTCCTAGGCTTTTAGTATACTTTGCCAAAGACATTTGTTGTTAAAGGTGCTAAGATAGCTAATAGACTTGTTAGTAATGATTGTTTTCACATTATTCAACCAAAGACATTTGATGTATGAGATATGTTAGCAAATGAGCATTCATCTAGACATAGAGCTTGTTTAGAATTGTGTATAGGTTTAAGGTCGATAGTTTGATTGATCATTTGCCATCCTTAGTTCGATACTTGATCACCCAAGGTCTAATCCCTATGCCCATGAGTTCTCTTTTCCCTTAGTCAGAAAGTATCATTTTGTAATTGCTTTCTACTATTAGTAGTAGTTTAAAACTTATCTAAATCATTGGTTGTACTTAGATTAAGTGAGTACTTGCATTCTCGGTACTTTGATATCCCTCAGAATTGGTTCGACAATCATATATACTACAACATTTGTCTTATGAACCTTGAAAACTCCTAACATCAAAGACCCTAGCATTTAGACGACTCAGGAAACTCAAAGGTATTTTTTATTTATTCCATTCTTTGTAATCTACGAGTTCTTATACCCTAAAACTGATTTATTTTTTTGCGACTCCTAAAACTGATTAAAGAATGTTTTGTGCTAGAAACGTCGTTGCATTATTACTCACGATGAAAGCTACTACTCTCTCGGTTTCGAATTAGATGTCGTTTTAGAGCAAAATTTTCGTTTCAAAATTAGTGTCGTTTTATGATTTCAATGCAAAATTTATTGACTTTTTATTCTAATCTATTTTTCTATTGGTTGAAATCTGGTTAGGTATATAGGTAATGATGTTTTTATCTAGTAAATAGATAAACTTACATGTTTTATTATTCTGTGTGTCAAAATCTAGAACGACAAGTAAAATGAAACAGATGGAGTAACATATTATTGACAACTTACAGAACTAAAATAATTAGTCCATCAATAGGGCATGAATATTTTAGTTATAAAAAATGCGGCAAGAATATTTGCTAAATGAAGCCATTAACTTGTCGTCATGGGAGATTATATAGACTTAATAATGATTTATAATAATAATGATAATCACTAAAGGTTTCTAACCATGCAGAACACTACAATGAATATACTGTTTTCAAAAAATTGGCGGCTGTGTTCTTCCTTCCGAGCCATGATTGGTGCATTTTGCTTCACAACTTCCTTGTTTGACTTTTCTAAACACCATGTGCCTTCTTGTGCTTCAGGCGGAACGGCTTGTAGATCAATTCTATCCAAGGAAGACATGGGTGAAAGAATTGTGATATACAGCCTAACCAGGGGTTGTCTCAGAAGTTTAGAAAACATGGAGCACAAAATGTTATAAACAGTTAGTATCAGAATATCTAAAGTAAAACCATGGGACACATAATGCAATAACAAATTGAATTAAGGATATTTAACAAATTTTGTACCAAAAAGCTTTTTTTTCAAATTAGGATGGGGCCCATGCCACACCGTTCCTTTACCTGCATCCACCCCTGAGCCTAACCTCACAAAACGATCTTTTCCGAAACTGCTTGAAGAAAAAGGATAATAAATTGAAATTACTATTGTAATGAAAGTGAATTTAAATATTTTAACAGGAAACTCTATAACCAGTTTATTTATTTTTTCTCGCAGCAACATGTTTGAATCAGAAGATGCATCTTCATATTTTGAAACCTGAGTAAATAAGATCTCCGCTTGTGATTGGACCATATGAATGACCTGGGTGATAATCGTTTCCTGGACCTGAAAATTTTTTTGGTTGGTGTATGTATTCACCATAAACGCCAATTAATTTGAGACAATACCATCGCTTTGTTGCATCTATAAAGCAATATATTAAAGAAAAATAAATTATTTAAATATATACAAAACAATTTAGTAGTTCATTATCCCGAAAAAGAAAACTGAAGGACCACGAGTTGCAGGTATATATCCGGAAAAATGGTTTATTCATGCCTGAATTAGGAATCACTGAGAAAATACGTACTCCAACTTCTATTGCATGCCAAAACATACTTTGATTAATCAAAAATTTGAAATTCATGCTTGAAGTAGGAATCGTTGAAAAAATTCATACCTCAACTCCTATTGCATGCTAAAACATACCTTAACTAATCAAAAATTTAAAATTTATGTTCAATCTTTAAAAGTCAACGCTAATCTAATTTTGACTTAAACTATATTAATTCATTGTTAACGACTAACTAGGATACTTGGTTGGCTAATGAGTTAGGGTCTAATCGAAAATCAAATTGGAATGAGTCACATCTGATAATAGTTGGGCCAGAACCCTAAAACAATGGATCATTATCTCTACGACGTCGTTTGTTATGTGTTTTTTGTCTCTTCACTCTGCGTTGTCGGGATCCTTCACTTTGTCGCAGAAGAAGAAAGAAAGAAGAAGAGATAAAAACACATAACATACGACATTGTATTGATAATGATCCATTGTTTTAGCGCTTCGGCCCAACTATTATCAGATTTGACCCATTCCAATTTGATTTTCAATTAGGCCCAATTATTATTAATCTGACTCATTAGCCAACTAAATATTCTAGTCATCGTCGTTAACAATTAATTAACAGAGTTTAAGTCAAAATTGGGATTAACGTTAACTTCTAAAGACTAGGCAGAAATTTCAAATTTTTGATGAGTTAATGTATGTTTTGGTTTTGGCATGCAATAGGAGTTGGGGTATGTATTTTTTATCGACCCCTAGTTCAGGCATGAATTTCAATTTTTTGATTAGTTAAGGTATGTTTTGGCATGCAGTAAAATTTGGGGTATATATTTTCTCAGCGAACCTTAGTTCGGACATGAATAAGCCATTTTCCCGTACATATCCTTTACCCTCATTTTGGTTGCCAAAATGGTCTGGAAGTAGCTTGACCATATATTTTCGTTTAAACATAGAAATTGGGAGTAGTGACTAACAAACTCATCTAATCTATTAATTTATAGTTTTATTTTATCAGCTGATTTTTGTACTATCATTAAAATAATAATGGTACAACTAAAATTTTTACCACAAATTACGTTTAATAATTTTCATATGGCAAAGAAAAACAATAACCAAAAACATATCCAAAATACTAATGACAAATCAATTTTTATTAATATATTTAAATTTATTTTTAGTTATAAAAAAATCTGTTAAGAAATATAACAAATCTTACCAAATATTTCAAAACTTTTAATCAAAATAAAACATTAACTATTCGTAATTAGTTAAATAATCTTATTATAAATTAATATTATAGTATGTTTGATATTATAGTATGTTTTATATTATATAAAATTTAATATGGAAAATTATATTAAATTAGTAGGTTAACCTATTTTATTTTGAAATATATATTTTATTTAAATATATAAATAAAAAATATCATCCACTGTTAAAACATGTTAAATTTCTAAACTAAATGATATTCTTATACAAAAATAAAATTATTAACATATGTTTCACTTTTATATCTACAATTATATATTATCCTGTTTTTATTTGTTTTTAGAACTCATAACTATATATTATCTAAAATGATTATAAATAAAAAATTAAAATTTTGTTAAAATATAACTCCGTGCTTTAAAAACGCGGGTTGGATTCTAGTAGTTATTTAGTCTAGAGTATCAATTTATACCACCAAGTGTTATAGGGTGTCCAATGTCTTGCCAACTAATAACTATTTGTACTTTTTATTGCCAACTAATTCAACAGTGACCGTTGAGCCTACTTAATATAGTCAACTCATAATACATAATTATGAAAAATTATTCAACTAATTGCCCATAAAGAAAATTCAATAAATACCCACTAAACCCTCATAATATATCTCCACCCTTCTCAACGAATATAAACACACTAATACTTCTTGAGTTTTTGTTTTAGTCCTTTCCCTGTATAACAAACAAACTAGGTAGAGACCCACACCTTGAGCTGGATGAAAAAACGGAATGAATATTATATATACAAATTACTTCTACATATTATTATTTATCATTTGTTCATTACGCATTATGAAATAATAAATATATTGAATAATTGAGAAGTGAGTTACTATTATTTATATAATTAAATTGGACTAATCACATAAATCAAAATATCCCTCTTGTTTATTTATAATAATTTTTATTGGTAAATAAATAAAAAATAATTTTATTTATTTTATATGTTATATAATTAAATTTAAATGATATTGACATAGATATATAGTATATCTTAACATGGATATTTATTAATTGAGGCTTCCTACTCATATAATTTTATTAACATTTGTATATTTTTGTACCAAAAAATTAAACCATTAATTACAAAATTTTCAGTGTGAGATTTTTTAATAATTTTTGTAATTTACAATCGTTTTTAAAAACTGAATGAAAATTTTAAAATTAAAATATTAAGGTCTCAATACTTTTCCAATGAAAATTTTGAAATTAACATATTTATGTATTTTTATATGGTATATAGTTTAATTTTAATATTATATATATATATATATATATATATATATATATATTTTAATCTGAATATCTATTAAATGAAATTTCTTATTTATTTGATTTTGTGATCATTTGTATCTTCTTACAACCAAAAAAAAAGTTAAACCATTGATCACAATTTTTTAAATGTAAGACTCTTAACAATAGTAGTAATTTATAGTCGTTTTAAAAATTCAAAATATAACATATAAGAAAAAAATCTAATTTTTTAATATATGATTAATGTGATTGTTTAGTTTCTTTTAAAAAATATAAAATTGTGGAGGAGCTCAAACAGTTTCCAGTGATACTAGAGCAACATGTGACTGGCTCTGTTTTATGGAGAGACAGATCGCAGGACTATCGAAATAGTTTCTCTTCTAAGGCTACTTGGGAGATTATCATAGCGCAAAGAGAAGTTACTGATTGGTGGAGAGTGGTGTGGTTCCAGCAGGGTGTTCCCCGGTTAAGTTTTATCACTTGGCTTGCATTGAAGGATAGGCTCTCTACGGGGGTCCATATGAGAGTATGGGGCCAGTCTCAAAGTTGCTTACTGTGTGGTGAACCTGAAGAAACCAGGAATCATCTTTTCTTCGCTTGTCCATACACTTTCATCCTCTGGTTAGAAGTCACGGGAAATTTGTTGCTATCAGACGCTAGCCCGGACTGGGATACTACGTTGGATCAACTCAGAAACAGGTCTCAGGACTTGCTCTCGTCTATACTCCTGCGTTTAGCACTCCAGGTCTCAGTGTACTACATTTGGAGGGAGCATAATGAGCGTAGACACAACCACAAGTATAGGGCTGTTGAGCAGTTAGTTCGAATTATTGATAAAACCGTATGGAATCGCATCATGTCTACAAGGTACTTTGAGAAGCCAAAGCTCTATGGCCTTATGCAGCGTTGGTTTAGATCGCGTATACTTCATACATAGGAGGATTTTTTTTACAGATTTATTCTTGTAGCTTGTAGCTTGTACATAAACTTTCTAAGATGATCAATAAATTTAACATTTCATCAAAAAAAAAAATATATATATATATAATTAAAAAATGATGAAGGATTCAAAAATTGTTATCAAATCTTTATTATTCAAAATAATTAATTTCATATATATATATATATATATATATATATATATATATTAATCATATTAGGTAATTTCGTAGCTTTTATTTAAGGATAGTAAGGAGATTATTTTTTGTATACTACTAATCAATTTTATATTTTGTTTAATAAAAAATATAATATATGTTTAGATGGAGCAACTAATTTTTCTAAGTATTCTAAAAATAATCATAATGATAACACGTGGATACAAAAAATGTTGCAATGCTTCTCGAATAATATATAAAGAATGGCTACAAGAATCTCTCTTGCACTTTTCCATTCCCTTGAACTACCTCTTCTTCACTTACACTTCTGCTCATGGCACTTATACATCATTAATATAGGATTGACATGTTACCAAACAGACAAAAGCCTAATGTCAAGTAAGCGGACGTAATATTACCTCAGACAAGTTATCATCATCTGATGCAGTGTCGGAGAAAGATGGTGGTGATGGTAAGGAGTAAGTAGTTCCATTGAGGATGGTTTTCTCTCTCTCCCTGTTGGCATCCATCAGAGCCTACAGTAAGAGCAGTTTCGCCTCCTCTTTTTTTTTTGAACTACCAGGAGGTTCGCACCGAAGCCATAATCCCTCCAGGCCCGACAGTACGTAATATTAGTTTCATCCCAGCGGCTACTCGAATTGGGGACCTCTGATACAATGGTCATGATCGTCCCAACAGTTTCACCTCCTCATTAAGCTCGCTGACGAACTTTAACGGTGATGCCAGACAAGAGTCTCTGCAGAAGATGGGTTAAGCTCTGTGCTTGAATTTCATGGCAACCACATATGGTATCCTCCTGAGAAAGAGATTTCAAGACTCAAGTTAATCCTCTAAAAGATAACGAGCGACTGATTAATTATCTAGCACAAGATTTTCAGGAAAGTGGCAAATACATAATGTTTATAATACCCAGAAGCGTCTCTCTGAAGACGATCAGCACCCGAAGCAAGCAACTTTCTGACAGAATCAATAGATCCGCTTCTTGCTGTCAAATGAAGAGGTGTGCTCCTCGGAGAACCGTTTCAAGGAGATTCAGTCCCAAAAACAGAAACCTTATAACAAATTTTCAACTTCAACGGAACCGAGTTCACTACCCATTTAAAAAATATTTTTAAATAAAAAATGTCTTAGCCATTTGCCAATATTACTATTACGGTATTACCGTTGGGTCTCGCATATTCAGGACGATTCTGGAGCCTCAGGACCTATTTTCTTCCAAGTTCCTCCTCATGGTCATTGTCCTTTTGCTCTAACTACACATTACACATGATATATAGAGCAACAATTTAGTACGCTCGACATTTATTCAAAAAAGAATAAAAATAAATAAAATTTAGTACGCTCGACGATAATTTGTATGTAAGCTATTTATGAACTAAATAATAAAGTAGAACATTTATTCAGAACTATTGATTGGCAAAGCATTAACATAAACATTATGCTCCTTATTATCCAATCAATAATTATTAGAGAGCATTTAGAATAATGTTTAGAATATGCAAATACTTTTTAATTAAATCCTCTTTACCCAATGCTTTTCGTATGAACCTTTTGGTAAAATATTTGTATTTTAAATATATAAAATTTAATATAATTTAATATAATCAGTTTTTTTTATTTCATAATATAAAAAAATATATATGTATCCAAAAATTAAATTTAAAATTTAAATTTAAAAATTAGAGTATTTTCAAATTTTTGAAGAATAATATTCACATTTAAAATATAATTAAATATGATTTATTATTGTCAATAAAACTTTAAATAGATAAAATAAAATATTATGAACTTTAATCATTGTACATAAAATAAAATTGAATAAAAAACTTGACTAATGAACATAATAAAAACCAAACCATTTGTATATCATATAAATAGATAAATTTTTCTTTCATAAATATGATAATCTTTTAAATAAAGATTGAATAAAAAACTTGACTAAAAAATATATAATAAAAACTCAAATATTTCAATATTATTATGTAAAGATGTAAGGATACCACTATATCTCAATACAAGAAAAATAAACTAAAAGAATCATATGATATATTTTGAATAAATCTGGAAAGAAAATAATCTAAAAGAGTTCATTCATCCAATGCAAGATAGATTGAGACAAAATATATTTCGTTTTCATCAAGATGATATTATAGTTTTAAAGTTTATAATGAAATTACATTTCCAAATCTATCGTATTATATATAGTGATCGATAATTGTAACATATATATCTGATAAATAAACAAGATAAAAAAAGCATATTCAAATCCTATCTTAAAAGCATATAATTGGTTCTTTCTATTTTATAGTGAATTTCCCATTAAATTTCTTTCTATTAAAATTAGGAAAAATGATTGTTGACTACATGAAGTATTGGCCATCACATGGCTAACCATGCAAAATATACTAATGTATACTTAGCTACATGAAGTATATATTATGCATGACAACATCCCTCAACTTAATGATGTTATGTAGTTAACATCACGAATTTAGTTTCATTCATCCAAAAACTGATGTAGATGTCAGAGACCCTTTAAATATCTTGTTTCATCAATTAAAATATAACCTACCCGACTGTAATTAAACTAAAATTAGATTTTAACCCACGTTTTAAAAGAGTAAAAATTTTTTTATACATATCTTATATACAAAATCAATATCTTTTAACATTTTTTATATGTAGTGTTTTAACATTTTTATCTTAGTGTATTTAAAAACTATAGAATTATATCATTTTTATTTATATTAAATATGAAAGTTATATAAGATATTATGTAATTTTGTTTTTAATTATTTTAATATGTTTTCTTATCCACTTTTAATAAAAAAATTATAATTCTTTTAATAAATTGTGCGATATATAATTATTTGATAAATTTTAATTTTAAACTTATTTGACGTCAATTTATTGACTCTTACATTTTATCTGCTTAAAAGTTATTTGATGTTAATTTAAACCAAACATAATTTCGCGTATATAATTATTAATTATATACTTTAGAGATAAAATAATCTGAGAGTAGAAATATAATATGAAAGTTTTACAAAGTTTAAATAAATGCAATTTTTGTTTACGAAAATATAAACAAAATTGTTCATCAATTTAATTAATTTTATATTAAAATAAGATGTTAGAGTCCGTAAATTGATATCAAAACTTTTTATAATAAAAATTGATCAAGTAAATATATATATCATGCAATTAATCAAAAATTACATATATTTTATTAAAATTTAATTACAAAACAGATTAAAATAATTAAAACAAAATTAAATAATACCCTATATAACTTTAATATTTAATATAAATAAAATATTATAACTTTAAAACACTACTTATCAAAATTTTATAAAATATATTGATTTTATAAATTAGATTTTGTTAAAATTATTTTTATGCTTTTAAAACGCGGATCAAAATCTAAATTTTGTTAAATTACCGTTAGATACGCCATATTTTAATTGATAAAATGAGAGATTTAAACGGTCTCTGACATCCATATCACTTTTTGGATGAATGAAATTAAACTCGTAATGTTAACTATATAACATCATTAAGTTGAGGGATGTTGCTATGAATAACATATACTTCATGTAGCTAGATATAAATTAGTATACTTTGCATGTTATCCATGTGATGACCAATACTTCATGTAGTCATCAATCATTTTTCCTTACAATTACCACAAAATCTACTAAAATTTGCATAACACATATAATATAACAAAATTAAAAAAAATGCTAAATTTAATAACAATATAATTTAGGGAAAATTTCATAAAAATATTCCAACTAAATTTTGTTAAGCTTTTTAATATCCAAACTTTTTTGCTACTCACTTTAATATCTCAACTAATTATTTTATCCATTTTAATACACAAACTTTCAGAACTGTGTCTATTTTAGTACCAAAACTTTATTTATTTTAATCAAATTATTAATAAGTTTCAAATAATTTTTTTTAAATCATATTAATATTTTTGATTAAAATATTTTTGATAATTTCACTTCAACTTATTAATATTTTTGATTAAAATAAATTAAATTTGGATATTAAAATGGATGCAATTTTAAAAGTTTGTGTATTAAAATGGGTAAAATAATTAGTTGAATTATTAAAGTGGACAGCAAAAAAGTTTAACAAAATTTAGTTGGAGTATTTTTATTAAATTTTCCCTATAATTTAATATTCTCTTAAAAAATAGTCACAAATATTTAATCCAATAATACGAGAATTTAAAAGAATTGATGAATAAAACAACGGTATAACATTAGAATTTAAAGGAAACTTAAACTTCTTCAGATTCAGTCCAACTCAACTTCTAGATTCAATGGCCCTCTCACCTTCAAAGAAAAAGTCAAATTTAAATTCATTTTGGATTTACTCCCTTTAATGAAAATGTGAAGATAACCATTAAAAATTTACTTCCTTTTATGAAAATATATTTTAGTCCTCAAATACCCAAAGGGGCACCTCCTGCAAATGAAATCACAAGCGGCAAAATCCCTTTTCGAAATTTGCTTTCCCTCTTCTTTCTTCAAAACCCATTTTCATTCTCCCCTCTCCTAAATCTCTTCTCCGTCTCTCATAAATAAGCTTGGTTGCTCTCTTCTTGTACCAGTGACTGAGTTTCTGGATCATCCCTCAAAATCCAGTAAAAAGTTTCGATCTTTCCAATTATCCTTTCTAGGGTTTTCTTCTTCGTCGATTGCTATGGCTTTGGACGCATCGAAGCGCACAAAGAAGCCCAGCGGCAAGAAACCATCGAAACGCAAAACGAACCCAGGCGTTCGAGTCGTCGGAGGGAGGATCTACGATTCTAGCAACGGCAAATGTTGTCACCAGGTGAAGAAACATCTCTACACTCTGATTATGCCCTAATCGTTTCGTCTCAAATCGAAACCGATGATGGATCATACTCTTGTTTCTTTCTTGCAGTGTCGACAGAAGACGATGGACTTCGTTGCGTCATGCAAGGCCGTGAAGAATAACAAGCAATGCAAACTTAACATTTGCCATACCTGCTTATTGAACAGGTTTGCTTTCAGTTTCCTTGTTTTGTTTTCCTCAGTTTATGTGTTTCTGATCAGTTATATGTATTAATAGGTATGGTGAGAGGGCACAAGAGGTAGCTACCTTAAGTGATTGGCATTGCCCTAAGTGCAGAGGCCTCTGCAACTGCAGTTTCTGCAGGTAATTTTTTTTTTATTTTATTGCTTTTGAGAGTTGAGCTTTGAGGTAAACTGTGTTGAGGGTTTTTACAGGAAGGAAAAAGGACTTGAACCTACAGGAATATTGTCACACAGAGCTAAAGCAAGTGGGTTGTCATCAGTCTCTGAGCTTCTACAAGTTGAGGGTGATGATAGCTTCGCTTATGTGAAAAAGGTAAAGCTGGTAACTCGAGAACATTTTGATCTAAGCTTTGTTTGTTTGTGTGTGTGTGTTAATGATGCTAATTGATTATATTATTTCTGCAGGAGGATGTTTCCATTGAAGGTAGAAGTGGCAACAGTGATTTTGTTTGCTTTAAAGTTGTCTTGAAAAGGAGAAACTAAGACTAACTATATTTTCTTAATGTTATGAATCAGATGTTGCCAATGAGCACAATAAAGCCGCTGGCAAGAAGAAGAAAGCCTTGAATAAGAAAACAAAGGCAAACCTGGTATTCATTTATCTAATCTTGTTCAAGTTTATTTAGTTATAAAGCTTCATGTTTATTTATATGTTGCTGATTTGATTATATTGTTTCTGCAGGATGATGTTTCTATTGAAGGTACAACTGGTGTCGGTTTTGCTTTTCGTTTGTCTTAAAACAAAGAGACTTGAGACTTAACAGTTTTAATGTTATGAATCAGATGTTGCCAATGAGAACAGCAAAGCGGCTGGCAAGATCAAGAAAGCCAAAGCCACCAACGAAGTGAAAGAGGAGGAGATTCTGATTGAGGCTAAACTTCCTATCGGTATAAGCTTGACTAATGTCGCAGGGATTGATATACCGATTGAAGAAACAGGAAATTTATTGCAGTTTCTTGAGTTTTGCTCAGCCTTTGGAGAGGTATTTTGTAAATAAGCTTATCATCTGTAATCATTATTGTTCCTTGTGGTGTTTACTCTCAATGTTTGTGTTTCATTTTGGACTTTTTCTTATAGGCTCTTGATTTGAAAGAAGGGCAAGCTGAATCTATAGTTTCTGAGTTGTTCTCTTGTGGGCGTAGCACAAGGAGGCAACCATACTGCTCTGTTATACCAGTGATGATCCAGTTGCTGGAACTAATATCACATGATAGAGATATGTATGATTCTTTTTACTCTTACCCTGAAATGGTATGTATATATGCATATGTTCTTATTTCTGATGCATTTGAATATGATTGTTTCAGGTCTTTGTCTCTAAGTGCAACAGACAGCACTTGGTTCAGTTCTCTTGGAGAGTGCCTATTGCAGTCAGGAGTTCTGAGTGATGTGTTCCCGCCTGAGACTTTCACTTCAGGTGTCTCTGAGTATACGAAGATGGATGCGTCAACAAGGCTCAAGCTTCTCAACTTCTTATGTGATGAATCACTTAGCACTCTGTATGTATTTGTGTTCACTTCTCTTGTAATTCATGCCTCGTTTTGACTTAACAAACTTGTGTGGAATCATTCCAGAGCAATGAGAAATTTCATTGAGACCAAAAGTGTGGAGTCTGAAGCACAGAGAAGAGAAGCAAAAGAAAAGGCTGCAGCTGCAAAGGAAAAGGTATTTCTATAATCTGCAAGATGTTATTAAACTATCAAAACTATTTGTGCTAAACTTTGTTATTTTTCTTATCATAGGAGAAACAGCTTAGGCAGAAGATGCAAGGTGATCTTGTCAAAGCTCATATGGAAAGAAACGGAGCTCCCTTATCCATTGAAGAGCATCATGCAATTTTGTCTCAAATAAAAGCTGAAGTTAAAGAAGCTCATGACAAGATGCTGGAGGCAAAGGGCATGATATCTAGAAGTAAATCTAAATTCTCTTTCTTAATTAATGGTCTTGCATATATTGAGCTTCATGCTTAACCTAATGAAACTCGTTTGCAGAGAGGCAAAGATGTGATGCTGCTGGAACTGACCCCATCCTATTGAATGATGATGGTCTTGTTCTCTGGAAACTCAAGTGCTTTGAAGAAGAACCAAAGTTTCTGCTTCAAGGTGTGAAATTTACTGAACTCTTTGTTTTACGTTTTTTTTATTGGGAGTGTTTGAGATCTCATCCTTTTATTCATACACAGATCTAGGTACTTTTGGTGATTTATCCCCACATGAAAAATGGTTAGCTTTTAAGCCTGAGCAGAAACAAGAGGTTGAGAAGTATATCTCTGCCAAAGGTGAGTTCATTCTCATATATGCATTTAAAAGGTCAAAATTAATCAAATTCCTGGACATGAAACAATATAAATTCTTTGCTTTTCTTTTGTAGGTTGAAACTTGAAGAGTGGGGAAGGCCATCATGTAATTTTCAGAAGTCATTTAACTCATTTCTTCCCTTTTTTTTTTTTTTTATCTTGGCTTCTTTCCATCAGTTCGGCTAATTCTATTGTTTGATGATATGCTTGTTTTATGCCTCAAACTCTTATTATAATGAAGAAACCTCAATCTTGGCTGTTTCATAATATTATAAACATCAGTTATATTCTAATCGTAGTTTCTAATATTATTTTTAGTCGCACTAATCTTTGATAAGATAAAGTTGGAAGTTTTTTCATGTGAGAATACATATTAGTTTTGTAACTTTTTATAATCTAATCTTAGCCCACCCCTAGTAAACACAACAAAGTTGCTTGTTCCTTTTGAATCTTAAAGAAAAAACATTTTCAAAGCTTTTGAATATTTGGTCTTTAATTTGCGGTTTGAGCTGGGAATGAGGAAACTCTTCAATTATGGTGTACCAAATGTAAGGATATTATAGTCCTCTAAGGTGCGATCCACAAAGCCTCGCCTAGGTGCGCCTAAGAGACCATATGGCGTGGCGAGGAAATTGCTAAGGATCTACGTTACAACAGTACTCTTCAAAACCCTAACATCTAACTCTTTGACCGACTCGTATAATCTAACTTATGAAAATTGAAAAGTAACTGCGAATTACAATACTACTCATATCTATTAATCTTATGATTTCTTACTCTGCTCTGCGATTACTTTCTATTCTCTTGAGCGCTTTTGCAATTCACAAAGCCCTCGCCTAGTTGTCTCTTCTTCTATCCAGTTCATCAGCAAGCATAGGTTAGTAAGCATACATAAGTGCTTGTAGCTTCATCAAATATGTTTTCGTGTACCAACTTTATCTTAAGTACAACTGGCTCAACTATATCTGTAAGATTGGTCCAAATATATTCGATTTACATTAGATATACGTACCCGAACGTCCACCCCTAATCACTATTATACGTACCATCAAATAACTAATCTTATAAATTAATAATATTTTGTACGTACAATTATATAAATAATCACATATATTATATTTTTAAATTTCGATGTGAAATATAAAAACCATAATTTAAGTTGGTGTTTCAAATTAGGCTTTGTATTGTATTTTTCTTATATATATTAAAAACATTATAATGGTTATTGGAAAATATGTTAATAAAAATCAATTTTTGAATATATGTATATTTTTGAATGAATTTTTGATATAAATCAATTTTAAATTATTATTTTGATTTGAATATGTATATCAAGTAAGATATGCCCATTACTTTTAATATGAAGTAATGGATTTCTAATTTTTTTAATAGCATAAGCCTATTACTTTTTTTCTTAACTTACTGATATTCATGTTTCCAAACAACATTATATTTATTTTTACTACTATTCATGTTTTCGAACAAAAGCTTAAAATACTTCTAATTTAATAAGATAGATTGTATAGAACTCCGTAATCCTAAACGATGCTGAGCTCTCAGCCAATAGCCAATAGCCAATAGCCAATAGAAAAGGTAGTCCATAATCTGAAAACTCAAAAACCTCAGTAGATATGGGCAGAACCTGCTCTAACATTTACGAAGCTAGAAACAATAAAAGAAATTTTGGCCTCTTATTCTTTTATTGATTTTTTTTTTCAGAAGAAAAATTATTAAACGATAAAACTATTAGATTAAATGATATCTTAATAATTGTTAAAGAACTATTTAAAATTAAATTAAGTTTATATTTTTATTTCTATATTCATTCACTAAACTTATATAATCAAAACTTATAATTTTAGTAACAATAACCATAACCCATTCAACATTTTTATAATAAAAATAATTTTCAATACAATCTTATGAGATTTTTTTTGTACAATAAAAATCAAATGTGAAATTGTTAGATTATATGCATTTACGTATATATTTTTTTCATATACCTTATAGCAATGTTTATTTTATTTTTGTCAACTATTTCTTACAAGTTTTATTTTCATAAACAACTTACTATCATTATTATGGGAATGAATTTTTTGTTTCCTTGTTATTTATTACATTTGATAATTGACATTAGTTACTAACAATTTTTGAAAAAATATTATATCTGATTAATAATAAAAATATGAAAACTAAAATACTTTTTATAATATTATATCTGATTAACGTAAATTATGAAAACTATAAAAATTTTGATTAAAGTAAAATATAAAAATTAAATTCATTCTACCTTCTTTTAACTAATATATTTATATTTTTAATGTAATCCATTATATATTAAAAGAGAAACATTATAAAATTTGAGATAGCCATGTGTCATCACCACAATGATTCTTAGAATCCGTAGAGACATAGGTTGGTGCATCTAAATATATAATAAACTTTTTATTAAACTAACCGAAAATTAGTTATTAATGTTCTCACTTCTTTCCTTAAATAAAACTTACGGAATTGCCTAATGCTAAAGTATATATGAGAATTAATGACTTTGAATAATAAAGATTTGATACAGATTAGTGTATTCTCTATCATTTTTATTTAACTTTAAATTATTAAAAAAATTAAACAACCACATTAATCATATAATAAAAATTTAGATTTTTTCGTATATGTTATATTTTGAATTTTTTTTTAAAGTCTCACATTGAAATCTTTATGATCCATGGTTTTTTTTTATGATAAGATACAAATGATTACAAAATCATGTAAGTTGAAATCTCATTTAGTAAATATTAAAATTAAAAAAATATATATATATATTTTAAATTAAACTATACCATAGAAAATACATAAACATTTAATTTTGAAATTTGCTTGGAACAATTGCTTTTTGATAAAAGCTTTGAAAAAATACTGACAACTTAATATTTAAATTTTTAAATTTGCATTGAATGTTTTTAAAAATTATAAACTACTAAAACTTTTAAACATCGCACAATAAATTTTTTGTTATTAGTGATTTACAGTTTTTGTTATTAAAGATACAAATCATTAAAAACCCAAATGAACATTGTATATATAAATTATTTTTACTTATTATATGTTCTTTTATAAATTATAAAATAATATATATATATTGGATAATTAAAAAATCAGTAACTATTACGTATATGATTTAATTGGTTTGAATACGTAAATAAATTTTATTAATCCAAACAATCACTTTTTCTATTTTATATTAACGTAGTATTTGATTAAATGAACAAATGAAACAGATGCTAGGTTTTCAAATCCATATCAACACTATATGCATGCAGTCCCTCCATCATCAATCTCATGAACATTTCCACATGCCATATATGGAATGAAATCTTTTGTCTTTTCCTTTGTTTTCTCAACCTCCAAATGTATTTTCTTTGTGAATTTAGTCTTAACCCGTGGAGCACGGAGAGCTCTTTTGGCATTATGAATCATGCACTGCCTTTTTATATCATTTAACATATCTAACAATGACCTTTTTTGTGCTTTCCTAATAGTCTTACTGAAGGACTCACTAAGGTTGTTGAGATTGTCATTGCAATTTGATCCTAACCTAAAAAAAAAAGCTCTCGACCATGTTCTTGGGTTTGTTCTTTGAAGGGAATTATACGCACCTGCACAATAAATCTATAGAGCTCGCATATGCTCTTCAAAATCTCATGTAGTGTAGCTTCCTGCTATTCTCCAAAATATCCTCTCCAATTCGGGATCCTTATTGTCTCTCTTCCAGTTTGCAAGAATGTGTCTGGAACACATGCGGTGTTCTGCTTCTTGAACCTCTTTTTGACAGTATTCACAAATCTATATAAATAAGAAAACACAACACAATAAGCACATAAGAAACAAATATATAACTAAATCAATGCTGAAACCAAACCTTTTTCTTGTCGGATATTATGGTTTGTGTCCCCCCCCCCTTCTTGTCACTTACAAATGCTTGACAAACCATTCCCAATTCACGTTGTTTTCATTCTCTACAACAGCCCAAGAAATTGGCACAATCATGTTGTCGCCATCTCTTCCAACAGAAGCTTGTCGATGTCCTTTAATATCTCACTTCAAGAACGCCCCATCTAATCCTATAATAGGCCTACATGACTTTATTCAAAATTCCCTTTGAGCTGCGAAACATACATATAACCTATCAAAGCTTAGCTTGCTTCTTTGGAGTAACACTAGGAATTGTCTCTATCAGTGGCAAGTGGTAGAGCCATAATTTTTTGTATTGGGTCAAATTTTTTTAGTGGAGTCAAATTTTTATTTTAGTTGGGGTCAAAAAAAATTCTTAAATAAAAACAAATATTTTTAAAAAGATAGTGGGTTCAGCTGACCCCACTACCACAACACTGCCTCCGCCCCTGGTCTCTATCACCATGTTTGTATATGGATTAGACTTTCGTATCTCAGCTTCATAATCCCATATACGTGAGAAATGAGCTTCATGGCTTTTTTTTCCTTCTCGGAGAGCTTAGACTTTGCTTTTGCTTAGTGCTCCTCAATCAAATTGTACTCTCTCTTGATCATCAGCTATCCCCTTCTTTGTAAGTTTCAGATTGATCCTTAACCTATCCGCAAACAGCAAAGCAATTGTTGATACCTTAAGCA
This sequence comes from Brassica oleracea var. oleracea, assembly GCF_000695525.1. Classification (NCBI taxonomy): domain Eukaryota; kingdom Viridiplantae; phylum Streptophyta; class Magnoliopsida; order Brassicales; family Brassicaceae; genus Brassica; species Brassica oleracea. Next base: position 16,006,848 of record NC_027749.1, on the reverse strand, counting down.
TCTTCGAATACCCTGATCTCATACAATTATGCTCATTGACATACACTTCATCTGATCTTGTGCCTCTTTCGTTCATAAGAACAATAAATCCTCCAAGGGAAATTCGCAGAGCATTTCGCTCCCATTTTCATTGTTGTGGACTTTTAGAGTTTAATATCGTAACGGGTCTTCAAAGAATTATCTTAACAAAGCCAACTTGAAATCTTCTACACACCCAAATGTCTTTTCCAATGCCAGAAAACTCTTCACTGTCGACACTATTTGAAAACAACTATCTCCGCTCCAGCTCCTCTTTGTCTTCAACTGTAGACATTGGATCCGGTATCCTCTTATTGTCCCAAATATCGTCATCACTCTCTCCATCACTCACATTCTCGTCTTCTCTCGCGATATCTCCAAAATATTGTGATAAATCTTCACAATCTTCTTCCACGCCTAGTCCATGGTCTTCTTCTACTACTCGACTTTCTTTAAGTTCGTCCTCTTCGTTATCACTACCAGCACTTGTAACTACATCTTCATTAACATCCTCATGCTCACACTCTCTTTAATCATGTCCATCTTCACTGCTTGTTTTAGCTCATCTCGTTACAAGCTTATTCCTCTGCATCATCAATATTTTGAAGTCCCTAAGATCTTCGCCTTCTTTCTCTTTACAATCACTAGAATATTTTTACGATTTAGTTGGTTACGGGAATTAGGGTTCACAACTCGAGCAGAATTCTTAATTTAATGAGTCATCAAAATGCACCGTTTTATAAATTAACAGACGTAAACGTCTAATTAACGGTCGACTTCGAAATTATTAATAAAGCTGAGTCAATATAAGTTTAGTATTAATTTGGGAGCATTTTATAAGTTTAGGATTTATTTTGCTTGCTTAAAAGTTGGAGTTTTTTTATAACTAGGAGATGTTTGGGCTTTCCGCCCAAATAATCCTCCCAGGCCCGAGACCCGACTGACGCTAATACCATATATGGTGTAACACATCCCTCCAACGGTAGATCAAACCCATTAATGAAACAGCACCAACGTGTGTGCTTAAACTAACTGGACTGTTATATCTGTATAAGTTGGAGCTTTTTTTTTGCTTATTTTTGAAAGTTCTTGATTTAAATGGCGTTTTCTCAATAAATATAGTTCAAGTTTTCCCTGAAATAAGAACAACTCTTCCAAAAAAAAAAAAGAACAACCCTCTCTAAAGGCTAGGGACGTCAAAATGAAAATTTGAAAACGACAAATCATTTCACAATCTTTATGAAATCGTACGGGGGAACCAACTCGGGTCACATTGAAGCCACTCTCCTTTTTCTTTTGACAAAACCCTAAAAAGGGGTTAATGTTTATGTTATATACACATTACAAATTATTTTGGAACAAAACTTTCACCCCATATAAAAGAGTTTAATTGTCATTTTCATGGCAAGTATTTAGGAAAAAAAACTAAAGGACCTCTGGATAAAAAAAATATAATGAAAAGCATATCTTATACGAGATCCTGACAAGAAAAGTACTGTATATTCAAGAAAAATACTGTACATTCAATAAAAAAAGGGAAAATTGTTTTTTTATAGCAAGAAATGATAACTATGTCCATTTATACTAATCTCATATATTTTATGTCTCATTAGACTAATTATTTTCAAAAAGACAATAATGCCCTTAAAATTGTAATTTTTAAATATAATAAATAATCAGTTCGATCAAGTGGGATCGATCGATCCGAAATTACAAAGTCGAACGGATCGGTCGATCCTGATCATTATGCAGAAAAAAATGCGGAGCATATACTGATCGACCTGGTCCATTTCACTCGATCGGCAAAGGTCGGTTTCATACAGATCGACTGATCGATCAGTGGAAGCATAGATATATGAATCATGGTAGAAATAATGTGAAATTTTTGTGAACAATCAATGAAATATAGAAGAAGCCATGAGAAGAAGGTTACAACTTTTTTTCGTTTTTTTTTCTTAAAATTCGATTTTTTTCAAAATATGAAAGTGAATATTCCCAAATATTTTGTTTCCATATTTTTAGGAACTGATTTATTATCCGTAGAATACAGCTAATATGTAGAAATCGGCTTCTACAGGTTTTTAGAATTATAGTAATATGTAGATTTTGATTTCTACATGTTTTAGATTTACAATAAATCTGTAGAAGTCGGTTTCTACGTGTTTTGATTTATATTAATGTGTAGATTTTGATTTCTAAAGATTTTAGATTAGTAGGTTAAGCGCAAAATGTGTATTCTAAATGTTTTTAGAATACTCTTCACGTATTCTAAACATTGTAGATTCAATGAAAAAAATGGATTTCATTTTCTACTTCGTAGAATGCCATTTCTACTTTATTTAGAACAAAATCTGAAAGTTATGATTTAAACATTTTTAGAACTGAAAAAATACCACTAAGTTCATATATGTATTTTATCAGTATTTTTCAATTTTTTTTTGTTTGTAAAACTATTTATTAAAATTATTTTCAAAAGTATTAAAGGATATTATAGATAAAAATAACACAAAATAGATATTAGTCTAAAATGACATAGTTATCATTTTTTTGCTACAAAAAACAATTTTCCCTAGCGTTTCTTTAACTCCTAAAAGCCTAGATTTTATCATCGAAATGGAAACGAATCCATTTCACAGTTTTCTTTGCTATATTTCTGGACCAGTTGATATTAATGCCATTGGCCCATTGCCAAGATGACATAGAAAGGGACCAACTTGCATAACGAATACGTAGTAAAAGTAATTCCAAGATGATAGTAAAAGTTCAAAAATAAAAAGATGATACTAAAAGTAGCTGAGTTTCAAGTTAATTCGTATAGGATATGGAATTGAAAACCCTAAAAAATATAAACCCTAGGCTGAAACTTTTTACCTGTATAAATTGAATGAGAAAGAAACGATATTTCTAAATCATACCAAAAATCATCTTTTGCAAGCAGATCTGCAATTAACAAACACAAAACCATGTCTTTGTCACTCTATATCTAACCAGTTTCTTGTTAGACATCTCTCATGTACCTACCATTAATATCTGTAAAGCAGTTTTTGTCTTGGAGTCAGAAATCAGAATTGGACGCTTACTCCCTCTCACTTGTTTCTTGGTTTCATCTTTTATCTTTCCTCTTTTTAGCTGCTTCTCTCTTTTGATGATGTGAAAGTTGTGGTATTATTTCTAAAAGAAAACGCAAATTCTTGATTTTTGATTTCTGAAGCTTGGTGATGTCTTCTTCCAACAATGATTACAATAATGGCAACAGTGGAGTGTACCCTCTCTCTCTTTACCTTTCTTCGCTCCCGGGCCATCAAGGCATCATCCGTAATCCCTACAATCATCAGTCAACAGCATCTCTGGGTCAAATGGTATCAGCCGTTCCTGAGTCTCTGATCGATTACATGTCGTTTAACTCAAACAGTGCTGTGAATCAGAAAGGTTATGAGATTCCTGAGGTGTCGAGAGAAATCAAGAAGGCGGTGAAGAAAGATAGACACAGCAAGATTGACACGGCACAAGGTCTTAGAGACAGGAGGGTAAGGCTTTCTATTGGAGTTGCTCGCCAATTCTTCGATCTCCAGGATATGTTGGGGTTTGATAAAGCCAGTGAAACATTGGACTGGCTTCTCAAGAAATCAAGAAGAGGTATCAATGAGCTTGTCCAAGAAAAAAAACTCAACAACAAGGATGAAGATTTTAGAAACAATAGGGGTGATGTAGAAGAGGATGAAGATGATGGCGATAAGAGCTTTGTGTATGGTTCGAGTCCAGATTCCTGCGAAGAAGTGGTATATGAGGTCAAGAAGACTGAGAAGAGCAACATATCTTCAAAGGGATTAATGGACAAAGCTAGAGGAAAGTCAAAGCAGATAACAAGAGAGATGACCTATGATCATCCAGAAGCCGTCTCCGAGATCACACAAACTGAAATCATGGACCCATTCAAGATGTCTATAATCTTCAATGAAGGGGATGACATGACACACTCTTTCTACAAGGAAGCAATCCAAGAGTTTGATAATCAAGAATGTATCTTAACCAAGACAAATGTCAATCTTCCCACGGATATGGATCGAAGTTACAATCAGCATTATGGGACGTGTATGTCAAAAAATCAGGGTTCTAGCAGCAACTACAATACCATCCTGCCTCAAAACTTGGATTATGGTTATGATCAAAACCCTTTTATGGATCAACCCTTTTGTGCAGTCACCAACAGGAATTTCCCCAGGGGTAAAGTTTGGGTTCAAGACTCTTCTCTGGCGTAGTTTATGATTCTTATGTCTTTGCATTCCATGATATGTATCTTTTCTCTTCTCTTATCTGGCAGGGTTTCCTTAAAGGTTGATATTCTCCCGGCAGTAGGCATCAAATTTAAACATGTAAGGAAAATAATCCTTTATTTCTTTTCAATGTATATTAAATCGTTGGTTATTTGTGTTCTTCTAGATATACGCTTGTTATCTGATCTTTTGTGTTATTGATCAAGATAGCTTTTTATGATTCAGTGTCTACCTTCAAATTGTTTAGCTATTTCAAGTGGTATATTGTGTAACCTTTAAAGTATATTGAAGATGAATCTAAAAACTATTTAAATATTTGGCGAAACCCAGTCCAAGATTCATACATCGATTTGGTACTACAGACAACAGTCCTTGAGACTAATCAATTTACAGTTAAACGTCTCACAGAAAACTCTATATAAGGTTCGTTTCCTCAAATCCTAATTTCCATTATGACCCACATAATGAGACATGCATGATTAGGATTGAAATGAAACTGAGCACTTGTGTGTGTGAACCGTGGAAGCGTGCCTTTGGTTATGATTTGGGGGCATCCAAATATGTGGAACATAGATCTTAGTTTTGAGTTTTGACACTATATATTCTCTTGGTCAGATAAGAATCGTTTGTGATTATATATGCTTTTTCCTAGATTGAAAGTATATATTAATGGCGACTAGAGTTAGGAAATCAAAGAGGATAGTTAACTTCTACGTTTTGTAGTATCATCAAACCTTTGGAAAAAGGATCTAACTTCTACGTTAAAACCTACTAGATCTCGATCAGTGCAACCGCGCAGATGTTTGTTTTCATTTATTTTTATATAAACATTTTGTTTTCAATTCTAAATTGGTATATATTATAATATAATAATAATTTTACCGTATATGTTTTTTATTGAATTGGTTGTTTCAAACTTTCACAAGTTATTAAAAAATAAAACTTTTAGCTTCACAGATTTATCTTATCGAGTAAATTAAGGTTGTTCAAACGTAATAATATTAGAGTATACTTGTTCTCCATCAAATAGATTGTTTCAAACTTTCACATGTGTTTATTTTTTTCTTATATATTTTTTTGTTTGTTGGATTAGTATTTCATTATTGAATAAATAAATAGGAATAGAATTTGGAAAATATTAAAATATTATTATCTCAAAGATAATCAAACATTTTGCAAAATAAGAAAGTTAACAAAAACTAAACTTAAAGCTTCGTGTATAAATTTTATAAAGAATTTAATTAAACATTTAATTATATTTTGTAAATGAACTATATACAAAACACAAATCAATGTGAAATCAGTTTAGTTTTAAGAATGTACATGATTAGATGTAGAAGTCTCGAGAAATATTTTTACTCCTTGCAGTCTCTTTCAAACCCGATGGTACATGCACGGGGTACATGATATGGAAGTAAAAGTAGATAACAAAGTTTCCAGATCACGTTTTTTTTGCTTGGAAATGATTGATAGTTATTTAGTTCCTATAATATAGCAATATTGTGTTATAGACATATTATTTAGTTTCTATAATCTAGAAAGTGAGTTATTTAGACCTATAATATTGATAAGATTTGAAATTAAATGTAACATAACTTTTTAGCATTAGGTCTATTTTTTTTAAAAAAAAATCACACATGAATTAAGATTGTGATTTTTGTTTTAATATATAAGATTAGGCCGTTAAATTCATGACTTGGATGTCAACGAGCTTTTATTGATTTTAGTAGTTACTTTTGACGTGAGGTCCGATTGGTAATGGTTGTAGCTTTAAAATTATTGTTGTAGAAAAAAATTTGTAGACTTTTTGTTGTGGCTTTAGATTTTATTGCTGTAGAATTTCATGGAAAACACTAAAAAAATATTTTGGATATTTGGCTCTACAGAGCACTTGTACAGCTGTAGGTTATTTCAAGAACTGTGGTTTAAAAAAAAAAATTAAAACTTGATTGCTCTGAATTTGGTGCTGTATAAATAAATAGGGCCGTGGACAGCACCTACAATAACTACCAATCACCAATCACCCTCGTGATCTGTTTAAGTCATTTTTTTTGTCAAAGATATCTATAAGTCGTTTATTACTTGGAAATTTTGTAAGCATTCAACATTTCCAGATATTTATTACAGCTTTTAGTGGAATTTAGAATATAGTCTGAAAATTACAAACGCCAGTTATCTCTATAATCTAACTATAAAACCATTTGAAATCAAGATAGGTGCTCAAGATTTATAGTTTATTTTTATTTTTTTGATAAGAATGTGAATTTTCATTATAAGAATAATGATACAAGGAGATACATAGGACTTGAGTGAACAAAATTAATAGTTTATTTAGCTAGTATACTATGTTGCCCCGTATCATAACACAAGTTTAAATCTAAAAATGTGTATGAGACGGAAAAAAATCAAGATATATATATAGTTTCAAAGAAATGTGAATATTTAATAGTTTCAATTTAGATGTTCGAAGAGGATGCATTCAAGATTTTACTATTTTATCACTTCATAAATTATCAAAATAATTAGCTTTATAGATTAAGAGACATATAACATATAATTAACCGGTCCAACTTGCTTTAATCTCACGGTGAGATTCTCACCGGTGGAATCGCCGACGGCATTTGTGTTGATGGTAGAAACGGTTAGTGAATTTGTTTGGTCTATCACGTAATTACTTTGGTGGTTGGGCACATTGAAGACGATTATTTGTATACCCAACATAATCGAATCTTTCATTGACTATTATCTACAACTAGACTTATGAACTTAAATCTGATTTAGGAAACAATTAATTGACATTTATCAGCTTCAATTGCTGAAAAAATAACAGAGACTATAGTACGTTCTTCTCTTAGATATGCATTGTAAAAAAGAACAGACTGCTTTTTAGCAAAATGTGGTCCAATTAATCTTTTGTACCAAACCTACATTACTTAGTAATGACATTTACCATTTAGAAAGAAAAAAAGATATGCATTGTATCCATCAAGTCCTTTTATTATCTATTATTTTCATAAATTTAGTTTTATATACATTTATTTTTTTAATTTGGAACTCTACCTAGATAGCAGCCCTTTGTCTATGTGTTTTCACATCGAGAATTCTTTGCAGATGAAGAGATGTCAAAGGGGCTTCTTACTTCCCAAACAGATCCTCCTACATCTATATATAAACGCTGGTTTATCAAGAATACGCAAGAAAAACACTTCGAATTGTTGATTCAGCGCCAGAAATGGCTTAGAACCAATGCATTTGCTAACACATATGGATGTATATAAATTATAAACTCTTCCAAAAGCGATTCGCTGGAAAAAAAATTTAGTTAAACATTACGAACCTCGTTGAAAACACTTACCTAATAAAACTATTTGAGTATATATTATACTCCCTCTGGATTTAAATATATGATGTTTAAGATTTTACACACATATTAAGAAACAATAAATACATTATTTTAATTGTTATTTTTTGGTTATATCAATAAATTTTCACCACTAATAATTTTACTTTTTAATTTATGTTTAAATTTAAAAATGAATACATTAATTATATCTCAAAACATCATACATTTATATACAAAATAAAAAGATATAACATCATACATTCGTATCCGGAGAGAGTATGATCCACGCATCATTGTTTCCTAAATAATCAATGAATCAACCTTAAAGCTTTGTGCGTTGACGTTTAAATGCTTGGTAACCAATTCTTGCAACGAATTAAAAACAAAGAAATAAATGCTCTCTAAAATTTAGACAATGATATACAATAACAAAACTAATGCAGCTGAGATATATATATATATATATATATATACCTTTGAAAGTTGTTCCTCGTTTCTTCAGATTTCAAATCCGAATAGCATTCTGAAGCATGGAATACAAGCTTGACATCTTGAAGGAATATATAAGCAAACAAAAGATTTTTAGTTGGCAGAAAGGAAAAATGAGATTAGAGTTGGTTCTATCTATATATAAAGTATTTATGTTGTTTCAAAAAAAAAAAGTATTTATGTACATACATATGTTTTTTTTTGAAGAAAAAAACAAAACATATGTGGGAGAAAACTACCAAAACTATGTGAAAGAGTTGGGTCGGGTATTCGGATTAGCTTCAGTTTCCTTCAATTCTTCAAAATCATTTCATTTTCTTGCTTTTTTCCACACATCTTCTTCAACGCAAGTAACAAGTGTACTGGCAATTTATCTAGACTTGGCTAGCTGAATTAGACCATCCGCAATGGTGAGACTCATTGGAGTCCTTAGCATAAGAGCATTTCAGATTAATCTTGAATTTTTTGGATTTTTCTAAAAAAAAAAAGAAAAAAAAAAGATGACCTTTCACGGGCCGCCACGTAGTCAATGGGACCCGTGAACAGTGTAAGGATCAATCCTTATCAAAGGATTTTAAGGATTCTTTTTTGCACAAACTCTAAGAAATTGGGCTCCACATCCTCTAAGGATTCCCTTAAGAGCTTCCATTGTGGGTGCTTTTAGTTAAGTTATCTATGAATAATCTATAATATTTTAGAAAATGCGTGGAAACTGATTGTCTCAGAAGATTTTGTTGAAAAGTGAAAGTAATTTTACTATATAAAATTAAATTTGTCAGACAATCCTATGAAATAAAACACCCACAAATAGCTGATTTTAATATTCACACGATATCTTTTCTGCGTGTCATTGTGGTACTATTTTAATTATTTTTTATTAGTCTGTTTAACCTTGACTGGACCTCTCCACTGCGTCCAATATTTAGGGTTAAAACTTACTGATTTGACCAAAAATTATTTTAACTGATTTACAATTTAGCTATCGAATAAAAACTGAAGTTGAAAATTTACGGCAAACTCAACTTCATTTTTAGAAATGGTAATGTTCAAAATATGTAATAAAAATATGAAATGTTTAGCGCATGTCCAATGGACAGTGGGGGTTGCTCTTACCAAAGAAAGAGATTTTCTTCTTTATGAAACATGAAAATTGAGATATTAATTGAACTAGAGTTGTGTTTCAAAAAAAAAAAAAGATTTGAACCAGAGTTCCTCTCTTGGGCCAAAATACAAAATTAGTGGGCCCAGAGTCAGGCTCCCTTATTCATGATAGAGAGCCCATTATAAGACTGTCTTGCTTCTTTGCTTGCCCGCAGAGGAAGCTAGACGAAGAAAGAGAGAGGATCATCGAAGGAGAAAAAAAAAGAAAAAAAAAAGAAGAAAAGCAATGGAGTCTCCGAAGAAGATAGCTCATGAGATCGGTGGTGTCAAGAGAGACGCTCTTCGATTCGGTCTCAACGGCGTTAAGAGCGACATCGTCGGATCTCACCCACTCGAATCCTCTTACGAATCTGTAATCTTTACCTTCTGCTTCGGTTTATCGAATCAAATCTGTTTGTCTCTCGGGAGATTAGCTAAGAAAGGAACTTAAAGTGCGCTCGATTAGCTTACTTCTTCTCATGTTTGCTGTTTTGGTTTGATTCGAGACACCAATTCGGGTTTCAATCTTACTAGGGCTCTCAGTGGATGAAAATTAGGGTTCTTTTTCTTCTCCGTGGATCAACAGTTACTTTGTTTTGGGTTTCAGGGAAAGAGATCACACGAGGCGACGAAGAGGACAATCATTGGGCATACCTACGGGTCTGCACTTCCATTGAAGATGGATATGGACAGGCAAATTCTCTCACGGTAAGATACTAATATGTGTGGGAACACTGATAGGTCAATACCATCTCTATGACTAGATCAGATTGCTAATAGTTTGTACATGAAGATTATGTATTGTGTGTGAATCTATGCATTGGGAAGCTAGTTTTTTTGTATAAAGTTAGATAAGGTCCTCATTTGTTCATGTCTTTATTTGCAGTATGATAACTGTATGCATTACTGGTTATTTAAGTGCCTTGCCTCGGACTCGGTTCACACTTGAAACTATCTATGTGTGCACTGGGGAGTATATAGGGTGTTAACTCTTTGCTGCATGGATCTCCTGGTGTCAAAGAACAATGTTTGATTGTACTTTTCTCATTGTATCCTTATTTCTCTCTCTGTGGAATATTTAGGTTTCAAAGACCTCCTGGACCAATTCCATCGTCAATGCTCGGGTTAGAAGTCTACACAGGAGCCATTGATAACTTTGGTTTTGAGGATTACTTGAATGGTAATTGTCCTTTACTCCTATCCTATTGCATGTTTCGATGCTACATTCCACTTCTCTAGATCAGTGGATACCCTATTTGATGGTATCTCAGTATGCACTAGCAGAACACTATTAGATGAAAATCCATACTTTGATGCTCGCAAGATGCCATTATTGGTCAGATTAAGTAATGAAAGGGGTCTAAACGTGGCATTTGTTTTAAAATTGGATATCAGATTGTCTGAAACTTGTGTTTGTTGTATCCCTTGCAGATCCTCGTGACTCGGAGACATTCAAGCCGGTAGACTTCCACCACGGGATGGAAGTTCGTCTTGGCATCTCAAAGGGCCCCGTTGCCCCAAGTTTCATGTAAGGCCCGCCCCTCTCATGGGTGGGTTCTGTTGGATGTTCCGTCATTTTGGCTTTTGATTGATAATGAATCAAGTGTATGAACTTATTTCGAAGTTAGACTTCTATTCTCTCTTGTCCTAAAGTTTGAAATCAGATGAAACTGGGCAATGAATATGATCGATTAATTCTACTATGCTGATTCCAACAAATTGAAGACTCACCCGGACCTCATAATCAAAATTCGATTATATTATCTGCTGAACCAAAATGTTTATGTGATATATTTCTTCCATTTTCTATTCATGTTTCTTCTACTAACTCTTCTCATGCTTACGTTGAGACCATAACTTAATGGAAGTTAAGATTAAAAATGTATAATTTCTCTCTTAATATACCCAGTTACCACTAAACCACCTTACTTGGTTTAACCGGTGATGTCATAGGAGGAAACGTTAATTTAATACTCATAAATTATTGACCTCTATAAACGCAAATCGATAAAATAATAAGATAATAATTTTTTAAAAAAATATATGTAAATATATGGTCTCATAAAGATTATAAATTATTAATTTCTATATATACAAATTTTATATAAGTAAGAACCTATTATTATATTTTTTGTTATATTCACAATGAAATTATCTTTATATTTTCTTAACACTTAATAAATTTTTGATGAGATTTAGTAATATTATATCTAAAATCACATTTAAGTTATCTGAGATATATATTATATACATCAAATAATATAATAAAATTAATATAAATGTGAAATTTCAAAAAATAACAACTAATGTCTATACACTAAAATAAAATATTTTTTGTATCTTAGAATAAATATGTTTTAAAATAAAATAAAAACTAAATAAAGAAACTTTTGTAAATTAATATCTTTATAAATTAATAAAAATTTAAAGTCCCTAGAGGCTGTATCGTAGTTTGTTCAGCTGGAACTTGTACACTCTCGCATGGAACTTGTAAACCAAAATTAAGGACAAAACCAATTATATGTAAACACAAAAATACTAGAGTTGCAAAGGCACGCACAGTCACAATGATGGGTTTCACGTGGAGACAGAACATATACTTGCTTGCGTTGCGTCAATACACTACAACGCCCATATGCACACAGCACAGCTCTGAGCCACGTTGGCTTTATTTTAGAGCCAGAGTTGAAAAGGCACATTTGGCTTTTTTTTTTTTTATATAACGTCGATTTATTGATTTAACTTGAACGTAAATGATCATCATGGAGTAATACACTTAAGTACTGCGGTACATAATAATAAAAAGAAAATGCAACACCATCTTCAATTTGTTTTGCCAACAAATCTATAACTTTATTTGCATTTCTTTTTGTCCATTGGAACTTAATATCCTGAAACTTTGCCGCCCACCATTGAATCTCTCTTCTCCAATTATAATATGCAAAATGAAGTCTTTCTTATTAATGATATCTATCGCCTTCTGAAAATCACTTTCTATAATAACTTTTCTGTAACCCAAATTCCAGCAGTGTTGTAAAACCATCAGTATAGCTTTGTAGTTCACTTTCCAAAGCATCATTATTCACCCTCCCCCTCGCTTGAGCCGAACCTTTATAAGAACTATTAGCGTCCCTTATAACCCAACCAGCCGAGCTTTGATTTAGTAGTGGATTATAAGCTCCATCTGTATTACACTTAACCCACCCAATCATAGGTCTCTTCCAATGTAGACACTCAGGCAATTGATGACTCTGTCTCCGTCTTGTATGAATCTCTTCAATCTTACTATCCAGTTGTTTCCATTCTTTTGCATCCTCTCGTGCATATCTCAATAATCTTCTCTAGTGAATTTTCTTTTGCTGGAATATTAACATGTTTCTACTCTTCCATAATCTCCATAGCAACCAGAAAGGCAAATCCTGCATGTTGAGTTGATAAGGCACATTTGGTCTTTAAATATATTATTTTGTAACTGAAATTATTTTTAAATTTCTTTATTTCTTTTTCTTCGAATTATCCATCTCCAACTGCAGATCTTGAAATATTTTTCCTTTATGGTAAGTATATCATACAATAACTAAATTATCCGATTTTGTTTTTAACAATGAGAAAAACTCGAAAAATAACCTCACTCAGAGTCGCAGTCTAAAAAAAACAGTCTCCAGGATCAGGGGTAGTTTCGTCTTAAGCAGAGAAGTAGCACCCTTGCAACATAACCGTTGTAATCTAAAATTCTAGATTTACCCTTAAGGAACCTTTGAGCAAATAGTTAAGAATGCCCCCCAAAATGTAAATAAAGAGAAAGTTAGGGGTCCACATTTATAATATAAAGTAAAAAAACAGAAAGAAACGATTCGCGCGAGCGACAGAGAAGAGAAGAGAGAGAATGAGAAGTTGCTTAGAGACCTTGTCGGACTTCAAATCAGTTTCAGTACCGGAATTTAGGAACTCCGTTTAAATCCGGACCCAACGGAATTTTCAGAGAGAGAGAGTGAAGCCAGAAGTCAAGGGGAGATCGTTCTTTCGTAATTCAGGTCGTTCGAGTGAGAGAAAGTTATGATCTTTATTTGTTCCTGAGAAATTGGGAAAGATGTCTACCACTCCAGCGAAAGCCACAAATCATGATTCGAATGGTAAGGGTCCAGACATGGTGACCCCTGTTACGGGTCGGGTCAGTGAGATCCAGTACGAAGATGATCCTAGAAGATTGCTCTCTGAGCTTCAAAAAGAGGTGGGCTTTTTTAATTCTAATCTGTGTTCTTTGGTTCGTTACTTTCCTCTTTTGTGTGTTGGGTTTCCTGTAATAGATTTGTGTCTCATAATTGCAACGCACGTGGCACTATGTTGACTTTGTAACCAATGTTGTGGCTTTTTATAGATTTCACCTGCAGTTATGGACGTGAAGTTTCAATAGTTCTTACTGTTACTATTATTAGTGCTTCTATTTGATTTTTACTTAGCTGATTTGTTGTTCTGCTGAAGCAGCTTTTTGAGTATCAACACAGTATGGGTCTTCTTCTGCTCGAGAAAAAGGAGTGGAGTTCTAAATACGAAGAGCTTCAACTAGAATTTGAAGATGCAAACGAGTGTCTTAGGAGAGAACGCAATGCGCATCTGGTTGCTATGTCAGATGTTGAGAAGAGGGAAGAGGGTTTGAAGAAAGCTCTGGGGGTTGAGAAGCAATGTGCACTTGATGTAAGAGTCTCCAACTTTCTCTGTAATAATTATGTTTATATTTTTTTGAGATAGTACATATACAATTATACCAAATACTTCAGGCAGATTCGTTCACTCAGATCTTTTATATTTTACATAGTTCCAGTATGATTATTCTAATTGGGTCACTTTTACAAAATTGATGCACCCGGAGAAGGCTCTGCGGGAGCTACGCTCTGAAAACGCAGAGATCAAATTTACAGCTGACTCAAAGTTGACTGAGGCAGATGCATTGGTCAGAAGTGTTGAAGAGAAGTCTCTGGAAGTGGAGGCAAAGCTGCGTGCTGTTGATGCAAGACTTGCTGAAGCTAGTAGGAAGAGTTCAGAGGTGGAGAGGAAGTCCAAGGAGGTGGAAGCTAGAGAAAGTTCTCTTCAAAGAGAGCGGTTTGCCTACATTGCTGAGTACGTACCCTTTATGCTTTGATTGTTATTAGGAGATGACTCATTGGTTTGCTTTTTCTTTCCTCAGACGAGAAGCAGATGAGGCAACCTTGTCAAAGCAGAGGGAGGACTTGCGTGAATGGGAAAAAAAGTTGCAAGAAGGAGAAGAAAGAGTTGCTAAATCTCAAATGATTGTGAAGCAGAGAGAGGATAGAGCAAATGAAAGCGACAAGATTGTCAAGCAAAAGGGAAAAGAACTTGAAGAGGCTCAAAAGAAGATTGATGCTGCTAACCTTGCCTTGAAGAAAAAGGAAGACGATATCACCTCAAGGATAAAAGCTCTTACTTTAAGGGAGCAAGTAAGCAGCTTGTTTTTTTTCTTGTTTAAACTGCTTGGAATCTTGCCCATTTACATACTCTTTTCTGGATGTAGGAAACTGATGTGCTGAAGAAATCCTTAGAGACAAAAGAGCGAGGGCTACTAGCTATGCAAGAGAAACTGGATGCCAGAGAAAAGGCAAGCGCTCTCTATCTCTCTCTTACACGCACACACAAACACACTCTATCTCTCTCTATATAGAAGTATCTTTTTCACCCTCTTTCTGTGGATTATTTGAGCAAAGGATGAAACTTGATGTTTTATTGACCCACTGTTGTGCAATATTTTCCATCAGTATTAGTAGACTGTTTAATTTTATTAGAAGGTTGATATCACATCGTTGTTAGTATTAAATGTGTGCATTCTGAGTTATCTCTCTCTATATAGAAGTATCTTTTTCACCCTCTTTCTGTGGATTATTTGAGCAAAGGATGAAACTTGATGTTTTATTGACCCACTGTTGTGCAATATTTTCCATCAGTATTAGTAGACTGTTTAATTTTATTAGAAGGTTGATATCACATCGTTGTTAGTATTAAATGTGTGCATTCTGAGTTTTGACTGTGCTTTTTTTTTTTTTTTTTTTTTGGGTAATTGACAGGTCGAAGTTCAGCAACTAATTGATGAACACCAAACGAAGTTGGAGGCAACACAGCGTGAGTTTGAGTTGGAAATGGAGCAGAAAAGAAAATCTATTGATGACAGCCTGAGGAGCAAGGTTGTTGAGGTGGAAAAGAGGGAGGCTGAGTGGAAGCACATGGAGGAAAAGGTTGCTAAACGTGAACAGGCATTAGATAGGAAGCTGGAGAAGCATAAAGAAAAAGAAAAAGATTTTGAAACAAGACTGAAAGGCATAAAGGGCAGAGAGATAGCCTTGAGAAGCGAGGAGAAAGCATTGGAAACTGAGAAGAAAAAACTGGCCGAGGATAAGGAAAATATACTCAATCTTATAGCTGAAGTGGAGAAGATAAAGGCTGAGAATGAAGTACAGCTATCAGAAATTCGCGAAGAAAAGGAAGGGCTTAGAGTTACTGAGGAGGAGAGGTCTGAGTATCTTCGTCTGCAAACCGAATTAAAGGAGCAAATAGAAAAATGCAGGTCTCAGCAGGAGCTGCTTGCGAAAGAGGCTGTGGATCTGAAGGCCCAAAGGGAATGTTTTGAGAAAGGATGGGAAGAACTTGACGAGAGGAAAGCTGAGATCGAGTCCGAACTAAAGAATATAACTGATGAGAAAGCAAAACTAGAGAGAAACAATCACTTGGAAGAAGAGAGGTTGAAAAAGGAACATCAAGCAGCAGATGACAACATGAAAAGGGAGCTAGAAACTCTTGAAGTGGCAAAAGCTTCATTTGCAGATACTATGGAGCATGAACGTTCGGCGATCTATAAGAAAGCTGAGAGCGAAAGAAGTCAGCTGCTTCATGATATTGAAATGCTCAAAAGGAAAGTCGAGTCTGATATGCAGAGTAAACTGGAAGAAAGAGAAAAGGAGTTGCAAGCGAAAGAGAAGTTGTTCGAGGAAGAGAGAGAGAAGGAACTGAGCAACATTAATTACCTAAGGGACCTAGCAAGAAGAGAAATGATGGATGTGCAGATCGATAGACAGAGAATAGAGATAGAAAAGCTAGAAACTGATGCTAGCAAGAAACATCTTGAAGAGCAGCAGCCAGAAATCCGGAAAGATGTTGATGACCTTGTTGCCTTAACCAAGAAACTGAAGGAGCAACGGGAGCAATTTATTAGCGAGAGAAACTGTTTCCTTTCTTCCATGGAAAGAAATAGGAACTGCAACCACTGCAGCGAACTGCTTTCAGAGCTCGCTCTTCCTGACATTGACAACCTGGAAATGCCTAATTTGTCAAAACTGGAAAACATTCTTGAGAACGAAGCACCACAGCAGGAGATGAGGGATATATCGCCAACTGCTAGCTCCTTAGGATTGCCAGTTCCTAATGGGACAGTGTCATGGCTACGGAAATGTACTTCGAAGATTCTTAAGTTGTCCCCAATAAAAATGGGAGAAACCTCTGCTACTCTAAATTTTGCTGACCAGGAACCTGAGTCTACTGAGCAAGCTAACGTGAACAGTGGGCCATCAACTATGCTTCAGGTCCAGTCTGAAAGCGAGACAAAAGAAGTTGAAGTCGCCAATGCAAACTCAGACGGTGATCAAAGCAACATCAACAGAAAGGCTCAAGAAGTTGATGCAGATTCTTTGTCTAATCCAAATGGTGATGGTCAATCACGCATGAGAGGGAAAGCCAGAGTCAGAAGAACACGTTCTGTCAAAGCTGTTGTCGAAGACGCCAAAGCTATCTATGGAGAATCTATAGAACTCAGTGATTCCGTTGATTCAATAGAAAATGTTGAGGACGCTGCTAAAGGAAAAGATGAAAGCACGAGTGAACCTGGTCGTTCTGATAAAGGAGCTTCAAAGAATGGACGGAAACGTGGACGTATGGGCTCTTTGCGAACTTGTACTACTGAGCAGGATGGTAATGAGAGTGATGGAAAATCAGATAGTGTCACCGGAGGAGAACGTCAGCGTGGGAAGAGGCGGCAAAAGGTTGCATCAGAGCAACAACAAGAAGTTGTGGGACAAAGATATAATCTCCGGCGATCTACAAGGTTACTTCAAATCTCATTTACATTCAAATCTTATTCTTCTTTTTTGTTCAGTCTAATCATTAACTGTTTTGACATTTGGGTTATTAGGGTGGCTGGAAAAACCTCACTTGGTAAGAAGAATGAAGAGACTACTGGTGGAGTGCAACAAGACGATGGTATTTACTGTACTCAAACCACTGCCACAGCATCAGTAGGCGTTGCTCTTAGCGATAATGGAGTAAGCACGAATGTGGTGGAGGTAAAATGCTCTTACAAACAACTAAAGCTTTCACCTCGTTTTTTTTTCCTTTTCTTTTGATTTCTCTTTCTTGACTAATCTGTTTATTTCAATCTGTTTCAACAGCGTGAAGCCATGGCAGACTTCGAGGATACACATGCTGGTTCTCCCAAAAGAATAGGTGAGAGTGGAGAAATGAGTGAAGAAGATGTGAACAAAACACCTCAAAGGGCTGACTCTGGAAACGAGTATGACGGTGAAGAAGATGAATCGGAATCAGAACATCCCGGGAAAGTCTCCATTAGTAAGAAGCTCTGGACTTTCCTGACGACGTAGCCCCATCTTTGATCAGGATGTAGTTCGCATATGGTGCTATAATCTGTTGACAATGTTAGTGGTTGCTTCTTTATCTCTAGTTTATCTTAGGAGCCTTTTTGTATGGATCTTTGTTGCCAAAGTGTAGTGATTTCTTTCTAGCTTTCTACCACTTTGTGCTATCTGGTTAAGAGTATACTTCTTTGGTCTGTTTTAGATGATTATTTGATTTTATGAGAGTGATCTCCCTGTAACCACAAAGTGTTTTCATTTGATTCATCTTTTTTTTTTTTTTCCTATTTCTCTGGATTGTTTAAACGATTCTCATCAACTCTTAGATGTGTCAAATAAAGCGGGCACAAAGATCAAGTGTGATGGATTTTAACGACTTCAGATAAAGTGCGAGAGATCTTCTAGATTAGGTGGATGGAAGATTTGCAGTACAATTGGTAATGGAGTGTACCAAATCTTAGACGGAAACGAGAAAGCAAGATGATGCAAATCAGACGAAACAAACATCTGTTCTTTCCAAGATTATTCAAGCTATAATTAAGATATAAGCATTAGGCGCCTATCTTATTCTTTCTCTATTGAACACTACCAAGATCCTTAGCGACAAAACTAAAGGACAACAACACTCTGACCATTCTTGACAGAAATGGACAACGATAAGTATTTGATGTAAGAGAAGGGTTTTATGATCTGTACATTTTCTTCTATAAGCAGCATCACAATCATAAGGAATGTACAAACTAAGTCCTTTGGCTCTTCTTTAGTGCCGCAAACCACTCCTAAAGAAGTGCTCCTTCGTATCTCTGAGAACAGAAGAGAGTAACATCAAGTTTAAAAAGATGGAGTTGCAGAGATGAGTAAAATCATAAGAAATACCAATAAAAAATTTACCTGCAGCGTGGTATGGAGCAAGTGGGATCTTGGCAATGGAATGCGTGAATACTTATCATCTGCCGAAGATTATTGCAAATCTTACAAGCTCCTCTCTTTTTGATTTCGCACACTGCGCTGTGACTGAATAGTGTTTTAACATCATCGCATTTCGGGTGTGAGCAGGAACCAGTGGCCATGGTTCTGCACGTATGTGCATGCAACAAAGCCTCTATTATCCCAAGAGCCTGCGAGTAAGTTGCATAATATAAGAAAACAAATAAAATATAAAAACCAAAGAAAGAAACAGAGTAAAGGTTTTGGTTTGACCAAAAAATAAAATATACTCACCCCTACGGTTCTAGGCGGCGTCCCGTGCGTGGAAGGGGTCATTGGGAAGAGATGAAGCAGACGAAGGACTGTGTTCTTCTTGTTATAACATGCAGTGCAAACACGGCAACCCGAACAAATCAAACAAGAGTAGTAAATCGTTTTTGAAACATCCTTTTGGCAGGTCGTACAAGTCACTTGAAAGAAGCTGCTGTTGGAGTTCTCAGAATGATGCTTGTCTGAAGAGTGAAGATGGTGAAGTATCATCATCGAAGAATGCTTGGCGCGTCGGAGCGTGTCAAAGCTGTAGTTATGCTTCTGAGAAAAGCCTAAGAACACTTGTCTGCTCTCGAACATACTGTTTTCTAGGATGACATCATTATCCTCAGTTGTTGTAGATTGTATGCCGTTCACCTGAACCTGTAAAAGTAAAACAAAACCCAATCTTCAAAAAAATTCACTTTTCAATCCCTAAACTAGAGAAAATCAAAACAAGAATTCTGATAATAACCTTTGACAGCGAATGCTTCTCTTTGTCATTTATAGTATGTGTGTGTTCTCCAGGAACCTCTTCTTCTGCATCATAGCATCTGTTTGCAATGAAGGGTTTTGTTAACATAACCGAAATAAATTACACAGAGAGAGAGAGAGAAAAGGTGATTACCTTTCACACAATTGAAGATTCTTGCACTTCCCGCAGAACCATCTCAATCCCGACAGTATGGCCTTTGAGCAGCGTGTGCATGAATAATTCAACTCCACCACCATGAAATCCTCCTTGTTTTGAGATATCAATTTGTCAAGCTATACAAAACAAGAATACTCCAAAGGTTAAGCAAAGGAATGTATCCATATGTAAATTTTAAGTGCATTCAAAACGTATAATGATCATATAACCTTTTGCATCATGAGAATGTTTTTGGCATCATCAACGTCAAGATCATCCTTGCTTTTGACACCCTTTAGTGCTCTTCTAGAAAGCGATTTAACCTTCTTCTGCAACTCGTCCACACTTTCTCTCTCAAAAGCCTGAGTCAGGAGCTCAGCATTATCGGACCAGAAAGATCCTTCAAAGTAAGGCAAGCGTGCAGCTGTAATGTTGCAGGTAGATTCTTCTGCCGAAACGAAGAACCGATCATACAAGTTTGTAACACTCGTTACTACCCTCTGCTTGGTTGCTTTATCCAGCAACGACTGATACCTGCAATAATGTTTATAATTTTAAAATCCAATTTCCTCGCAATCATAAAAGCCAAGTAGAGAGGAAGAAAAGACAGACCATTGACGAAGCTTCCTAGTGTTGGGTGTTTGCTGAGTCTTAGGATGAGAATACATAATGTAGTCTTCTCCTTTTCGAGGTGGACACGCCCATATATAACCCGTAGCGAAACCACGAATCTTACAATACTCAAGATACCCAATCTATCAAAAAGAAAAAGAAAAAGAAAAAGTCAATAACAACTTTGATTCTAAGAAACTTAGTCCTAAACAAAGAAAAATAATGAATGGATTACCAATATTTCATGATAAACGAAAGTTCGAAGAGCTTCTCCTGAGAATGTCACTCTCTCGGGTCTAAAGTACTTGACCGAATCGAGGTACAAGATGTATATGCTGCGCTGGTTTGGCTGGCTACATTCTGATCCAAACTCTTGAACAAACAACGCAAAGATGCATATATCAACTCCTTCGACTTTCTGGAACAAAAGAATGACCTGAAACAATCGAAATTAGTTACAGCAAAGCACGGTCTGAGATGCACAACTGAATCGAAAGAAGAATATGACTTCTCACCTTTGATCTGTAAGGGAATTCACTAGGGTAGTGTTCTTTGTGAAGCAAGTCGGCAAATGTTTTGTTGACGTATGAGGTTTTGTCAGCTGAAAACACGACTCTGAGAGTAAGGTCATCAGGTTCGTGTACATCATCAACGCTCTTCCCATTAGCCTTTGCCGTTTGGAGTCTTTCTTCTTTGAGGCGTCTGGATAGCCTCCGTTCTATAAAGTGGCTGAGGATGGTTTCAGGCAAATCTTTCGCCCCCAGATCTGTATTCTCGATACTTTTACGCTCCTTCAGCAAACAGTAGGGACAAATGTAGTCTGCTGTTTTGTCAATGTCTTTTTGTTGATTGTAGAGACCACATATCTGATGTTGCCACTTTTCGCAAGATTCACAATAAACCCACTGCACCACAGAAAAAAGTAACTTAAGTTGTAAAACATGATGTACTTAGAAAGATATATATAGGGACAGAGAGAGATGAAGTTTACCTCTTCTGTGTGTTGATTGTCAGCGTTACACATTTTAAGCATATTGGCTCTTGCGACAGTGACTCCAAATAACGTGAAGTTTTTTCTGCTGCGATTGTAGCAGGGATTACAGATTTGATGTTGCGCATCACTTATTTTTTCCTCGGGGATGTAATATGAAGATTTGTCTTTGATTTTGCGGGAGCAAAGAGAACAGTAGATTGGTTGTGCTGGTAACACGAGTGTGCCATTGCCACACAATTGACATAGATCCTTTTGGTCACAAGTTTCTCCAATTCCTCCCTGTGGAAAAAAAGAAGAAGATTAATTAGCAAACAAATAAAAAAACAATGGATAAGGCCAAACAATTGTTACCTGAGTACTTCCCTCCTTGAGGCTCTTAATATGCAACTTTATTTCTTCTTCTGTGAAACGTTCCACCAGTGAGACACCTCTCTTGTTACGCTTTTCCATAGGCACTGAGTCAACATTAACCTCAAACTTAGTCTGTTCTCCACATTCCATCGGCTCAACAATGTCCTCTCCAGGTCCTAGTTTCTCATGCTTCAGCGGCCTTTCCTCGGTTTGAATCTCTCTCTCGACGGTATAGAAGTCGTCAAAAGAATAAACCCGGGTTGCATGTGGTCTTGCAGGTTTCACAGTTTTGCTAGTACCAAGACCCTGAACATGCTTACTGTTCAAAGGAGAATTGTCCATCACATCTACCTTGGTTATGTCAGAACAACCGCTGACATTCTCAGGGCTATAAGCTGGCGTTCTGGGTGTATTGAAACATCTTCTAGCACATGAAGAAACATCATCAAATCCTTTCATCGGAATGGGAACTTTCTGCTCGGGACATAGCTGAAGAGGAGGGAGTCTTGATGAATCGTTCCAAGGAGGAAGACTCAGCTTTATTGGTGTTTCAGCTCTCTGACGCTTTGACGGATAATCACCAATCTCTGACTTGAATATCTCTCCAAAAAACTCCACACTCTGATCCTTATCAGACCCAAAGTTTAACAGTCTTGGAACTCCGATATTATAATTAAATCTTCTGGATGCTAAGTACTGGGCCTTTCTATCAGATGCAACATCCAAATCAGGTAGCATGTTCAACTGATGATTGAAAACATGAAGGTCTGGTTGATTAGCATTGGGGTTAAGATAGGCAGGCATCATACCCCTATACCATTCAGAAGACGGCTGCATTGGCTTATAATCAACTGATTCTGAACATTCCCTGCACATTACGATCAAAGGAACATTGAGAATGTTAGGATCATGCAGGTGCTTATGGTCTCAAAAGAAACAATCAGAGAGAAGCTACCAAATCGACAGTATCTAGTAGATTGTTTTTGCTTGTTCCACAAGTTAAGACTAAGTGATGGATCAAGACTCAACACAAACAAAAACAACAGAGATCGATAAATCCACCTGAAAGGAATCAATCAAATTCACACTCGATTTCACAACCTAAAAGCTAATCAAACAATCAGTGATCTCAAAAACAAAATTAGCTCCAGACAAGGCTTAAAGGTTGATGCTTTTTTTTACGAAACCCCCAAATTGATTTAACATTCTCCCTAAAAAAGAACCTCAATTTCGAAGCTCGAAACCCTAAGCGACGCATCACGAAGACCTAATTACATACGTAAGCTACAATGCATACTCCCCCGACGAAAACCCCTCTGTAATCGGTAGGGACAAGTAACGAAATCGCACGAAGAGGAACCCCGACAAAACCCTAAATCCAAGAAGAACGAAGGAGGAAGACGAACGAACGAACCTCTTGTTCAAAATTCGAATGGTGTTTACTGTGTGGGGTTGGGTTCGCGCGCGCAAGTAGTGGGAGAAAGACAAAGAAAAGATGTTGAAAGTGAAAGTCTTCGTTGATTGATCTCTCTCTCTCTCTCTTGTTGTTTGCTTAGGGTTTCGGCAATTTCTTAATCTAAAGTATTGTTTCTTTGATTAATTTATAGCCACTTTATCTCTAGTTTCGAGGGTTTCTCTCTAATTTAATGTCTTTTTACGAGTTTTTTTTTTATCTATTTAACTTCGGTTTTTTCCTAATCACTTTCGGTTTAGTATTTCGGTTTTTCACTTTTCAATCTAACTATCTATCTCTTTATATAATTGTATCTATTAATTAATTATCCCAACTTTATCACTTACAATTGACATTTAAAGCTTATGATGTGATGTGATTAATGTTTGCTTAAAATCTACATGTCACTGCTACATATATCCTCTAAGTTTATGTCACTAGATTTTAGTAGTAAAAAGTCTAATCACCGGGTATGTAGAAAGCATACATAGATCTGTGTAATTGGGTAATTCTTTAAATATTAACAAAATAAAATAATAAATATATAATAATTAATTAATATTCTATTGTCAATTTTGAATTATGTTATAATTTATATGTATGATTTGTTATAAATAATATTATGCTATTTTAATTAGACACGCGTGTTTGAAAGTTTGAAAGTATAATGTAAAGTCGGTTTGGTTATTCTTTGGATATATTAGATTGCATCTAATTCTCTAGATTTAACCGTAATATTTTTTGTTCTTAATAGATTAAAATCTTGACTAAATTATGTTATTTTCATTTAGTTAGTTGTTGTTTTAGCTTTCTACATATAATTTAGTAAATTTGTGTATAATGTAATTTATTACTATTTGAAAATCAAATAAAGAAATAAATTGTTGATAATTCAAAAATATTCATTCCAAGATGAAATACAAAGTTTGATACAAAAGCAAACGGATAACATAAAATCTCCAGAAACAAAAACCTAAAAACATGCGAGTAGAACCCACAACGGGCAATTTACGACCAAAACATAAACAACAAACTAAACCATCAACACAAACCATAGGATAATCTAGTGCAATAAACCTTATAAATAGCAGAAAGCAGTGAACTGGATATTTTGATATTGTCCATTGTTCAATCAAAAAGGATATTTTGATACCGTCCTCGACCAGCCAAACAGAAACATCCACTTGTAGAACCCAAAACACTACATCTTCTCAATCTGAATCTATTGTTACTGCCTATGACCTGCCAGACGATACCATCCCTCACTCGAACCCAAGAACCAAGACTTCATAATCTGACAAGAAGGATCGCTTCCAGACAACCTTTTGGATACGCTTGAACTCTCTGGCGTCCACTTTACGCCTAGATAGAAGCCCACCATAAACCTTCTTACAATCAAACCCCATCAATCGAAATCCAATACGGATACAAACCTTAACAACAAACCGACCAGAGCTCACTGCAACCACCACAACATGAAGATAAAACTGCAACTGAAACTTCACCGCGCACCAGACCAAAAATAAGGACAGGATCAGTGAGCTACCCGAGGATTTGCTTCTTTAGATATTGTCTTTCATTCCAACAAAAATGTCATAGCCACCAGTATTTTGTATAAACGATGGCGCTCTCTTTGTAAATGATGCGGAAGAATCTCAAGTTTTGTTTGTGTCACAAATGATCTCGAGAGATTTTCAGATAATGTACGCATGTGTTTGGTTTCACATAAGGCTCTGATTTGTCTCAAGACGATGCAAGACGATGAATCTTCTCTATTAAAAGAGAAGTACTATTTTCATCTACCATAAAAAAGTCATACTAGTCTTATTTAGGTCCATTTCATTAATTACATTTATTTAATTATTTATATTAATCTATTCAATATATAAAGATATTAATAATAAATCAATTTTAATTGTAAATGTAAATTTTATTTTTAGTTATAACAAAATGTTAAGAAAAATCTAACAAAATCTTTCTAAAATTTAAAATATTTTATTTAAATTAATACCATTGATTAATTTCGTAATTAATAATAAATACTATTATACATTAATTTAAATAAAATTTTATTATGAAACAAAATAAAATAAAAGTGTATGCTATTTTTCAAATTTTATAATTATATTCTATATCTTCTTTATTAAAAGAAATACCATAAAAATCATAATAGGTCTTTTTCATCAATTACATCTATTTGACTATTTAAGTTATTCTATTTCATATAAGTTTTATAGTATAACTAAATAAAATTTTAAAATGTATTGTATTCAGTCTGTAAAAATTAGAAAAAATGAAGGTGATTCTCAATTTTTTTTATTTCATACTATGAATTTATTTTACCAAACTCGAAAATATATTAATATATAATAACAATTAATAATAAAGTAAAATATATAAAACAAATCATTATATATTAATAATATCGAATAAGAAACATAACCAATAACATTATAGATTTACACAATATATAATAATAAAATGTAAATATCTTTTAAAGTTTTGCGATGGTATCCGTTAAATATTTATAAAATGAAAATCTACCCGCACATCCGTACGGGTGAAAAATCTAGTATGTTGTTAATCCTTTATATGGCTGTTCTAGTCTTTAAAATTTGGAGGTGATGCGATATTTGAGATTCCGATGTGAAGACTTTCAGTATTGATGTGCCATTCTTGTAGAGTCTTAACAATTCTGAAAATGAAAATTTTGAAGAGTATTGAGTCTGTGATAATTTCCTACTGGTAGCATTTCCTATCAGCTGGTGTGCATGGAGCTACAAAGATATTGTTATAAGTTTTAACGGACACAAGAAGATAAAGCAAAACAGCTAACTTGTTCAATTATACCCAATTTTTATGTCTTTGCATGTCAAAACAGCAATTGGTCGAAACTCGAAGCTAAGGATCCAGCATTCAAGTCTAAGAGCATCCGCATTAGCGGTTTTAGACGGGTTCATGGGCTCGATATCTTAGGCCCCTAGGAAATAAAAGAAAATGAAAATGGGTTAATTCTGATGAACCGGGCCTTACGCGTGAACCCGTATGAAGCGGGTTCAAGCCACGCGTCGTGCTCTCACTGGTTTATCGATTCTGCGTTGAAGAGGAGGAAAGTAGGGCATCCTCGTTAATTGTTTCATTTTCCCTTCTCTCCAAAAATACTAGGGTTTCGCTCTGAGAGCCGATTTATCGTGCGACGACGACTCCCAGAGGTTTTCTGCATCTAATCGACGACGGACTCTCTTCTCCACGAGCTCAGGTCAGTATCGAGTAGAGTGACGGTTTTATCGGGTCGATTTTGGGGTCGAAAGCCTTTTTTTGATTTTGAAATCAATTTGGGGGTTTCGAGTAAGGGATCTAAATCGATATATGGGTTTCGATAAAGGGTTGTAGCTCGTGATGGTGGTTTGATTTAGGGTTCGTTTCTCTGAGATTTCAAATCGAGTTATGGGTTTCGAGTAATGGTTGTAAATCGATTTGTGGGTTTCGTTTTATGGTTTAATTCGTCAAGAGGGAAAACTTTAAGGTTTCGTTTAATCATTATGTTTCGTTATTATGGTTTAATAATTTTGAATTATTTGACAGATGGATCCGGCAGAAGAGAGAAGACATTCAAAGAGGCAAAACCACCACATCAACATGTTAGGGTTCGTGGCCGATTCAGAATACGGGATTCCTAGAAGGTGTCCGTGTGGTGGGAGACTCATTAATGAGGTTCGCGGGAAGGAGGACTACGACACTCTTCCTGGGAAGCGGTTCTTCACCTGCAAAAACTACGAGTTAAGTGTGCTTTTTCACCGTCTGATTATCGTTGATGTTTTCCATTATCGAAAAGACTCTGATTATTCTTTATGTTGTAACCAAGGCTGATGGGTTACATTATCGTCAGCCTTGGGTGATAGGTGTGCAGGAGGAGCTCGAAAGGCTGACAAAACGGGTGGAGGAGGCTGAGCAGGTGATGATGGGGGTGTCGAATCTCAGTAAACAGATTGAGACACTTGAGGTATGTGAACATTGTTTAGCTCTTTCATCGCTCTTACATGATAGTTATCTACTTTTATTACTGTGACTAACACATTTTCATTGATGTTTCCATGTCCAGGAAGAGGTTAAAATCCTCTCCGGCAGGTAGACTACCTCACTGTGCAGGTCGATACCCTCGAGAAGGTCTGCTTCGACTGACAAGCAAAGGTTAGACTCAACTAAACTGTTTCTCTGCTCAGTGCTATGTCTCGGTTGAAGTAGAAGTAGAGCTAGAACTAGAACTAAAGTACAACGAGAACTAGAACTAGAACTTAGAAAAACTAACATTAATTCTCGGTTGAACTTGAACTTATAAAAACTACAACTACAACTATAGGTAAAGTAAACTAGAAGGAGAAGTAGAAGTTGAACTAGAACTTATAAAAGCTATCATTAATTCTCTGTTAGTTGGTTGGTTGGTCGATGTGATTAATGTTCGATTGTACTTAGCCGTAGTTAATTTTTCCCCTGATTTGATGTCTATTAACTGCTCATTGCTATTTAGTTGTTGTGTAATGGCTTCTGTAATGAATGTTTGGTAGGTAGAGTTAGTTTAATTGTTCTCTCATTTCAAAGGTAAAAACTAGTTTAAAAACATAGCAAATCAACCCTTAAAAATCACAGAAACATCTAAACACCAAACGAAACCAAAACACAAAATGGACCATTTTTCCCTTAACTCTCCCAGGTTTGTTAACCTTTTAGCTTCGCAGAGCAGTCCACCAATAGACGTAGACTCTGCTGAGGCAGCTGTTAACTCTCCCGGGTTAGTTAAACCAGCGGAAAGGAGAAAGTG
This sequence comes from Brassica oleracea var. oleracea, assembly GCF_000695525.1. NCBI lineage: Eukaryota > Viridiplantae > Streptophyta > Magnoliopsida > Brassicales > Brassicaceae > Brassica > Brassica oleracea. The sequence goes on along the minus strand of NC_027749.1, from coordinate 15,978,840 downwards.
GTCAACCAAAGAAGACATTGTCCTGATCAGTGCTTGGTTGAACACTAGCAAGGATCCCATAACATTCCTTCCCAACTCACCACTTATCTCCCTAGTTCTTGATGAGCAGAAGTTAGGAGCGTTTTGGAAGAGAATAGAGGAGTATTTCAATTCAAGTCCTCAGCTCATTGGCTCCCTTCCTAGAGAGTGGAGTCAATGTAAGCAGAGGTGGGGAAGGGTGAATGCGGAGGTGTGCAAGTTTGTGGGATGCCATGAAACCGCTTTGAAGGAGCAAGCGAGTGGCCAAAGTGAGAATGATGTCATGAAGGCTGCGCATGACATCTTCTTAAATGACTATCATGTCAAGTTCACCCTTGAACATTGCTGAAGGGAACTTAGGTTCGATCAGAAATGGAGATCACACTCTCAGTCCAAGAAGAAAAGGAAGGAAGCTTGTGCGGATGTGGTGCCTGACGAGGAGGAGTTTAGGCCTCCGGGTGTTAAGGCTAGCAAAGCAGCCAAACGCAAGAAGCCGAACAAAGCAGTTTTTGATCAAATACAGAGCATCCTAGCTCAGAAAAATACCATATCCAAACAAAAGATCCTTGATCGTCTCCTAGCCAAAAACATAGACACACTGTCTGATCATAAAGTGGCTCTTAAAAATAAACTCATCACTGAAATGCTTTGATTTGGTAAGTGTATTACCTTGTTTTGCTTTATTGAATCTGTTCTCTTTTCTTTTGCAGGTCACGGGTTGGAGGTCACTGTGTTGCAGGTCACGGGTTGGAAGGTCATGGTGTTGATGGTAGTTCTGTACGTTTGTTTGTTTGCG
>NC_027749.1:15953982-15977944 GCF_000695525.1 Brassica oleracea var. oleracea | reverse complement strand
AAATGTGTCTCTCTTTTCACTTCTCTTGCTTTTCACTTCTCTTCTCCAGTTCAATTCAACCTTCTCTCTGCTGTTCGTGACCAAACAATACACTTCAACAAGCACACAAAGTTCACAAACTTCAACAAGCACACAAAGTTTTCATAGTAGTTCTCACGGGTGAAGGGAGTTGGACCAAACAACAAACTTCAACAACTTCATTCACATCCTGGAAATAATATCAAACAGTCCACAAGGTAATTTATAGAATTGATAATAGGGATAATGAAAAATAGATAGAATTATGTTAACTTTTATAGAATGATGGTGAAAAAAATAAGGATAATGAAAAAAATAATAGAATTATGGAAAAAATTAGGATTATGAAAACTTTTATAGAATGATGGTGAAAAAAATAAGGATAATGAAAAAAATAATAGAATTATGGAAAAAATTAGGATTATGAAAACTTTTATAGAATGATGGTGAAAAAAATAAGGATAATGAAAAAAATAATAAAATTATGTTAAAAAAATTAGGATTATGAAAACTTTTATAGAATGATGGTGAAAAAAATAAGGATAATGAAAAAAATAATAAAATTATGTTAAAAAAATTAGGATTATGAAAACTTTTATAGAATGATGGTGAAAAAAATAAGGATAATGAAAAAAATAATAAAATTATGTTAAAAAAATTAGGATTATGAAAGGATTAAATTTGTTTCATAGAATAATGGAAATTTTTTTTTTTAAAGGATTATATATGAGTTACAAACCCCCTTTTGTCATTTATAGGAACGAAAAGATAAAAAAATTGGCTGTTCGTTGCTTCTACAATGTCTTCCTCATCAAGTGATGAAGTAGATGAAGCTTTAGAAGAAATGGTCGACCAAGTCGTAGATAATTTCATCGACTCAATGGTTCATGCTCACCCCAACAAGCCGACGAGACGAGCTTATATCGAAAGAGATCGGGAAGTAGGACACAATCAACTATGGAACGATTATTTCAAGGAAAATCCTACATACCCACCAGAAATATTTAGGCGGCGTTTTCGAATGAACAAGCCATTGTTCCTTCGCATTGTCGAACGCCTAAGTACTGAAGTTCCATACTTTCAGCAATGAAAAAAATGCTCACGGAAGGTACGGGCTATCTGCACTTCAAAAGTGTACGGCAGCTATACGTATACTTGCATATGGTCAATCGGGAGATACATATGACGAATATCTCCGACTTGGTGAAAGTACATCACGTTTATGTTTGGAAAATTTCACTAATGGGATAATACAATTGTTTGGAGATGCGTATCTAAGAAGACCTACATCAGATGATCTTCAACGGTTACTCGATGTTGGAGAGGTACGCGGGTTTCCAGGGATGATAGGCAGCATCGATTGTATGCATTGGCAGTGGAAAAACTGCCCAACGGCTTAGAAAGGCCAGTACACACGTGGTTCAGGAAAGCCAACAATTGTCTTGGAAGCTGTGGCATCACAGGATCTTTGGATATGTCATGCATTTTTCGGATTACCAGGTACCCTCAACGATATCAATGTTCTTGATCGGTCACCAGTTTTTGATGACATTTTACAAGGTCGAGCACCTAAAGTTAAGTTCAAGGTCAACAACCACACTTATCGTATGGCCTACTACCTTATTGGTGGAATTTATCCAAATTGGTCAACATTTATCCAATCCATCCCACTTCCTCAAGGTCCTAAAGCAGAGCTATTTGCTGAACGTCAAGAATCCACCAGAAAAGATGTCGAACGGGCTTTTGGAGTATTGCAATCGAGGTTTGCAATAGTTAAAAACTCTGCTCTACTATGGGACAAGGAAAAGATTGGCAGGATTATGAAAACTTGTGTCATATTTCACAATATGATAGTAGAGAACGAACGAGGCGGATACACTCTAACTGATACATCTGAGTTCGAGTCAGGAGAGTCAAGCAGAAGTTCCAAGGTGAAAAGGAGAACAAGTTTTAATATCGGTAATATGCTAGGCATTCGCAATGAAGTTCAGGATTTAGAGAAACATGATTGTTTGAAAGCTGATTTAGTTGAAAATGTTTGGCGAAAATTTGGTAACGCAGATGAATAATCTTTGTATGTTCATGAATTCTCAATGTATTGAGTAAAATCTTTTTTTAAAAAAATTGTTTATGTAATCTATTCTTTTTTTTAATATTTTAAAAATTGTTATATTTTATTCATGTATTGTCAATATTTTGAAAACTTAAAAAAAATAAAATAAATATTATTTTATTCATATGAACCCCTTCTTCAGATTCACCAATGCAGGAGCACAATAGATAGATGTTCATCACTATTCATGGTCCCATCAAAAAAATAATAAAAAATTCTTATGAACCCCAAGAGGGGGTTCACTATATGCGGATGCTCTAAGAAGTGATAATGCGGATGCTCTAAGAAGTGATAACAAAGTCAAAAATATTAAAAGCCATCAAATAACGGTCAGAAAACCAATACATGAGTGAGTAACCATGACATGAGACTGGCAGACATTTTTAACAAAGTAGGTATTTCAAGCTCTGCACAGAAGTGCACACGAAAAGACAATATGTAAGAAGCAGAGAGAGCTACAACAATGAAGACACACACATACCTGCAAGTTTGTCCAATGTTATAATAAACTCCTTAGGATCTTTGTTGGTTTCTTCCCCGGAGGAAGACCCGTGATAACCCATTCTGATAAGAGTGCTCTGCTTTACCTTCTCTATCTCATCTGCCTAATTGTTCTGTCACGTTTTCAACTGCAGCCACAGGTAAAGTCGAATGGTCTTTATTTGCACCATCTTTCCGGATTCTATCAGCTTATAATAACATTTTTTTTTGTATTCATATACTAATTGTAGAACAGAGAGAAGTAAATGAATAATAAACTCCTGAGAATCTTTGTTGGTTTCTTCCCCATTCTGATAAGAGTGCTCTGCTTTACCTTCTCTATCTCATCTGCCTAATTGTTCTGTCACGTTTTCAACTGCAGTCACACGTAAAGTCGAATGGTCTTTATTTGCACCATCTTTCCGGATTCGATCAGCGTATTATAACATTTTCTTTTGGTATTCATATACTAATTGTAGAACAGAGAGAAGTAAATGAATAATAAACTCCCGAGAATCTTTGTTGGTTTCTTCTCCATTCTGATAAGAGTGCTATGCTTTTCCTTCTCTATCTCATCTGCCTAATTGTTCTGTCACGTTTTCAACTGCAGCCACACGTAAAGTCGAATGGTCTTTATTTGCACCATCTTTCCGGATTCTATCAGCTTATAATAACATTTTTTTTTGTATTCATATACTAATTGTAGAACAGAGAGAAGTAAATGAATAATAAACTCCTGAGAATATTTGTTGGTTTCTTCCCCATTATGATATGAGTGCTCTGCTTTACCTTTTCTATCTCATCTGCCTAATTGTTTTGTCAACTGCAGCCACATGTACAGTCAAATGAGTCTTGATTTGCACCATCTTTCCGGATTCGATCAAGAAAATGTAAATGAATAATAAACCTCCACATTAACGTAACTGTTACAAAATGAAACCTCCCTTGAATAAAAACCGTGCATGATAAGCACTGTGGTTTCTGTTCTAAGATAAAAAGGAGAAAATGGCTTCCCTAAACCATACAATACAGATCCTACAAGTCACTCACTAATTCATCTTCTGCTGCTAAAATCTATAACGATCAATCAGCCTCCTCTCTCTCTCTCTCTACCTCAAATTTTGATCATACGGAGAGTAGTAATACCTTCTTTCTGATTCCGAGCCAGGGCTTCTTGCTATTGAACCAAACCCGTGATCATATCTAATGCCACCATACCTTGGAGGATAACTAGAAGAAAGTTCAACACCCGGAGGTCCCATTACGCCTCTGTATTGGTAATCATGATTGTAACCATGCCCTGTGTTCTTCCTCTGTTGCCATAACCACACATCTGCGTTCTCCGGGATAGGCGCGTTAATACCAGGAAACTCAACTGTCATTTTCATTTGCGGCGGCTCTGAAGAGCTTGCTGCTACTTCCAATATCTCACCGTCCTCAGCCTTTACCTCTCCTTCTTTTTCTTCTTCTTCTGGCTCAGTCTCTTCCTCATCAAATATAGTGATTCCAGAGAGATGATCCTCTTCCACAGCTACAGATAGAGAGAGAAGAGACGACTAACACGTGAACAAAGATGTTATCATGGTGAATGTGCTGATGGCTCAGAAGCTTACCTAGATATCCTGGTGGATATCCAATCTCTCGCATCCTGTGAAGCCAAGGAGGAGGGTCCAGTTCCTGAACAAAAACAAGTATGTTTGCTTAATCAGAAAGCTCAGTTTTCCTTGGTGTAGTGAAAGGTTTGAAGATTTACCCCAAGACCAAGAACCTGACGAGTCTCAGGATCAAGTGAGCCAGGCTTCAAGCCATCATATTTTCCACCTTGAGCGCTCTTATAATACCGAGACGGTATTAGACGAGAACTTTGATTTCTTTTGCTTTTATGCTGTCTCCGTGCAATGTTAACCGCTGATCGATCAAAAGGCTTTGGACATTCTCTCATTGAATGACTGTATGCGCCGCAGTTGAAGCAACGTGGAGGATCATCATCAATAATCTCCAAACCTCTGGAAGAATAAAAGGACAAGTAGTTTCAAAAGAATGCACAAAGATAGATAGATACTTAAGTATGTCATAGATTAGTGTACCCTTCCAAGTTACTTGAGCCAACGGTTGAATCTAAACCAATTGCGAATTGACGGTTATAGAGAGGAGTAGTGCTGCTTTCCACTGGAACAAACTCCTTTAAAGAATCCTGACCAGTTTTGCAGTCGAACCAAAATGACTGCAAATGCAAGAAGAATGTATCTATCAGTAAGGATTATTGGGGAAAAAAGTTCAAAGCTTCTATATTCTTATGGTGACATTTTCACTCACCACAGATGATGTCTTCTGCAATCCCACACGCAAAGCAGGAAAATATGTGTCCTCACCAGATTCCAGTGCTGGTTCTTGATCCTGATCAGACTGGCAAGGCAGATAACTTTGTTCTGCTTCCCATTCTGACCATTGCTGTAATAAACTTTCCAGCTTCTGCTTGCTAGCTCTGGAAAGTGAAGGACAGCAAGAAAAAGTTACAAAAACACCAATAACTGTCTCAAGTCAGTCATGTTGTTAAGAGTTACTAGCGGTCAGGTTAAGAGTCTTCGTTTCAGCTAACCTTGTTAAGTGTTTATATGTAACATGTACTGAAGATTGATTTTCTTCAGAGATTGTTCTGGCTCTTTTAACACCAGTTTTAGCTGATACATGGAATTAGGGAAAAGAAAAGAAAAGAAAAGAAAACGTAACCACATCCATTAAAGTCTCAGAGCAAAATCGACAATATGATGAATATAATCAAAATTCCATGTCAATCCTAAAGTGTTACTGAACCAAAAAAAGAGAGGATACAACTAACATCCACTTTCACGGTTTCAAGACTGACACTGACAGCATCTCTAACCGTCGTGGCTGTGGATGTTGTTTCCCTTGAAAACTGGCCAGAAACATTTCTGAAATTATCTTCTGTTAGATCCATGTCTTCCTCCATGTCTGACAGATTTAAGAATCACAAACATAAACATAAACAAAACCCAAAAGCTCTTCGTTCGTTATTTGAAACTAAGACAATCAAATAATACAAAAAGCTAAACAAAGGTCAAAGCTTTTCCCTTGGTTGAAAACAACAGATAAACCCTTCAAAAACATATACTAAAACGAGACCTCATCCTAGCTTAATACTATAACATAAATAATTTCCTGAATGAGTAAAACAGAAAGAATGTGCCTTTTATATAAAAAGAATGGACCTTTACCAGAATTGTGTTCATCTTTCTGTCCTTCTAAACCAGAGAAGCTTGAATCTGCTGCCATCTTTTTTAATATTAAATCCTGAAGAGTTTCAAAAAAGAAACACAAACAGCAATGAGCAAAGAAAATACAAAATAACATGTAATAATTTCAATTCTAAAGACTCAAAACAACATTTAGCTAAGGTAAACAGAAAGAATTATCAAGAAACCACTTCTCAGTCTACACAAGATCCAGCTTCTTCTTAAGCGAACAAGTCAATTCAATAGCAGCTCATACTATTTCCCCAAAACCCAGTGAGAAAAAGAGTAAAAATTCAAGCAGCAAGACTCAAAATTGGTTCACTGAAAACACTTCAGGGTTGAAGAACTGGCAAGAAATACAGCCCAAGAATCTCCACAAAACTAGTAAAACCCAACTCGAATCTGAACGGGAATATGAAACGACACGAAGCTCACAACTTTTTTTCTTTACAATAAAAAAATTCAGAGGTAAGGTTAGAGGAAGAAAGGCTTCACCTTTGTCAACGGGAAACGAAAGTGTGGCAGTGAAGAAGAAGAAGGAGGAGGAGAATGGCGATGAATGATAGATCTATGGGGGAGGAGGATTCAAAAGAGAGCCTTTTATTTTTCCGCCCAAGAAAATCATCTGATACGGCCAAGTTCACTAAAAGCCCATCTGGCCAAGACGGGCCCCTCTATATTGAAAGTTCGTTTATATAGCATCATTACAATTTTTATGAAAGATCATCTGGATATCCGGAGGGACCAAATCCGGATAGTAAAATGTTGGATCCGAATTCAAATATTTTAATTTTTTAGTCTGGATATCCGGATCCGTAAGTTTTATTAATAACTATTTCAAAAATAGTAATATCTATATATAAAATTACGTTTATTTAATATATTTTTATTTTTATAATAGTATATATAAATTTTATGTGAATTTTATAATATTATATATACATAGATATAATTAAAAATATTATACATATTTTTATTTTTAAATTATTATTAATATTTTATGTATATTGATATTATTTTTTATTTATTTTAAGGATCCAAATCAATTAAAAATATTATACATATTTTTATTTTTAAATTATTATTAATATTTTATGTATATTGATATTATTTTTTATTTATTTTAAGGATCCAAATCCGGATCCGGATATCCGCCGGATATTACAATTTCTAGAAGGATATCCGACATCCGGATATCCGAGAACCCCGGATCCGGATAAAGATAGTAAAATTATAGATCCGCCGGATAAGGATTTGGATCCGGATACCTTAAAATTGCTCGGATGCTCGATCCGTCTCAGGGCTAGTTGCAAGTCATTTCATTATGTTTTTCCATCATCTTTGTGAAATATTACGTAATTTTGATGTTTAACAACTCGGATAGATTTTTGATCAAAAAAAAAAAAAAACAACAACTCGGATAGATTATCAAAATAACCCTTCGGCCTTATTGTAGTTGTGTCAATGTGGTCTTTAACGAAATGACATAGAACGCAAGAACGCAATTCACAAAGTGGCTCGCTAATGATACACTGTCGGCCTGATCTGTAACCTTGTGGAATGGTGGAATAGTGAAGTGATTCCGTAGGTATTTTACGGATCAACAAAAATTACGGAACTGGAAAAAACGCAATACTGACAAAGAATACAAAAAGATACAAAAAGAATTTTCAGTAAATGGAAAGTAAGTTTTAGTTGATTATTTACAAAATCAACATTATCATATTATTAAATTATATGATAACACCATTTTAAAATTTTAAATTAATAGCAATAAATATTTCAATGATTAATAGTTATGTTGTAAATAAAGTTATACTATAATTTGTTTTATAATATTATAAGACGTCAATCTATTATTAAAACGTACTGAAAAATAAGTTAAATATTTATAATAAGAACTAAAGTCTTTTTAATAAATTTAAGTTTCTTTCAAAATTTTAATAATTAGTTTAATTATTGATATTTATCTTTTCTTATAACAAAATGAATATCATATAAAATATTTTACTCAATTTAATATGTATTCCATTATTCCACAAATTTTAAATTTTTTTACAGCTTAATTAATTATTCGCAGCTTAACTACTTTTTTTTCGATTTCGCGAATAAGCGATGGTTACCATCGCACCAGATTAAATTCATTGAAAATCATTGGTAACCATGAAATCGTAGATAGGTGAGTATCTAAAAAATTCTTGGAAACCCAATCAGTAATATCTCAACATATTATTGATTGAATTTCCAAAATTTTTACATAGTTTTAATTAAATAACATTTGTTATATATACATACATCAATATGTAAATTTAGAACCTGGTAAAAAATTCCCATTGAAGTTGATCTGAGTTCGCCGTTTTGTTCCACATAGAAAGGAATAGAATAGTATATTTATCCCACTCTGTTTTTCAAATATTTAATTTGCAAACTTATATGTATATACCTAATTAACTTATCTTCTATGTATATTGAAGCAATTCATCATTTGTATTTTATTAATTATATTTTATTTAATTAAATAATTTACATTAAATTAATTAATTAAAATAATTCAAATTAGATTACTATCCCATCATATTTTTTACCTATACATAACAATACAAATCATTTTTGATGTATCAAACAAATAAATTAGTTTCAGGGGTTATTGCGTTACTAGAATTTGTTTTGCAGTCTGAAGTATTAATTTTTTTAAACATTTAGATTGAAAGTAGTAATTTTGCCAATCCAATACTATTGAAACAGAAACATAACTTTGGATTTAACATTTAGCCACATGTGATACCTTAAAAATTAGATCTTTATATTAATTATGCACTCCATTATTTTCACTAACAAATAAATTATTATTAAATATACAACTTATCATCTAAACTAACAACTTATTTAGTCAACTAGGTGTTTTGTCCGCACTTGCGGATTTAATAATTTTACTAAAATTTGTAAATAGATATATTATCAATTTAAAAACCATTGACTAAATTATTTTCATGCTTTTGAAATATTTTAATAATTAATTTAATATTAACTTTTTATATACGATTAAGTTTTTTATTTTAATAAAATATCTTTTATTACGTAAAATAAACTAAAACATTCATATATACATGGATTTATATTTATTTATAAAATATTATGATATAAAATATTTTTGGAGAACATAATATATAATTTTTTAAATAATGATGATTATCAAATTAATGAAATTATTTTTTAATTTATGGATAATTATATATTAACTAATCTAAACTTAGGATTTAGAGTTGAGGGGTGAGATATGGTTTTTGGAATGTGAAATTTATGATTCTAATAAATATATAAATAAATACTTAAAAAAAATATATAAAAAATTAAAAAATAGTTTCAAACATCGATTTTGAAAAACAAATTTTGAAAAACAAAATTGAAAACAAAATTGAAAAAAAATTGAAAAAAAATTGAAAACAAATTGAAAAAAAATCATAAAAAGAATTATAAAAATGTTTGAATTTGAAAAAGTTTAATTCGAAAACATAAAAAAAATATTTTTTATTTAAATAATTATTTATTATATATATAGAAAACAAAGGTATAATAGTTTTTTACCACTTAATGAAGAATGTATTTTTGAATAATTGTACCATGAAAGTAATAAACATGAAATTCTCCCTTGTTTTTATAATCGTTGAAGTTTGAATTAAAGAAAATGAAATTGTTTTATTTTATGTTATACATCGTATACCATTATTCTTCATCCAAAGCCCATTAATATTTGAAACATGTTTTCGCGGACTAAAGAATCGAAATAGTGGTAAAATCAACCAAAGTAACTGAAAATAGAACAGAGTCTCATCAGCTATCCTGTCATTAAACGAGCAACGGAAAAAATGACAACAAACAATCTCCGGCAACAAAACAATGTCAGCAGTTGTGGCAGCAGCGACAACAACAACATAAGCGCTGGTCGCATGAATTGAAGAGACGCTTTTTGAACCGTCTTAAAGAGCTTCGTGGTCCTCATGGTGCGTTACTTGATTTCGCTTAGCATTTTTAGTAAGGAAAATCTTCTAAAAACCCCAAAAATGTTTTTACAATAAAAAATAGCCAAAAAAGAAATAAGCAAAATATGTTTCACTAAAGAAATATATGATAATTATGCTTATACTCTATAAATATATAAAATAAATAAATAATATGCATTTGATTTTTCTTATTTTTTTTTTTATTTTTTTTTAAATATTATTTTGAATTTTATATCCTAAATCTTAAGTTTAAAACGAGTATGAGTCGGTTGGGATGTATATAATTGTAAAAAGACTCGGAGTACCCAAACTCCATCAAATTTAGTTAAAGTCTATCATAAATATTTTTAAAATTTTATAAAAAAAACAAAAATAAACTATTAATAGTTAAAACTAAATATTTTTAAATTCTAAATTTGACATATACAGTTTCATGCTGACAAAAAAAGAAAAAAAAGACATATACAGTTTCATAGAACTTGAAAATATTACAAAAATAATAACAAAGATTACAAATAAAAAAAAATTTAAACCAAATCATAATTTAAAATATAAAAAATAGAACATATGGAGTCGTAGTTTTGGATCTTCATGTTTTTAAGTCGAATCATATCAGTTTATTTCCGGTTGGATCTATTTGGGTCAGATTTTTTGAGTTTGGATCTTTTCGGTCGGTTATGTTCGATTCCGGTTCTTTTAGATAGAAAAAAATTGGATCAATTACATATTTGTAAATTTTCAGATCGATTCCGGGTCAGGTATTTTCGAGTCTGGTTCCAATTCAGATTCTGGATCCATGTAAAATGCCTACTAGGCTACTACACACTGCCTACCCATCCGTCTGGTTTCTTTTTCCAAGCAACGAGCTAACATTTTAGCTCCAACACCATTTTCAATCTGTTTTCTTCTTGATAATTAAACGTTATAACTTTCTCTTGGATCTACGACTCTCCTCTCTGATTTAGCGTTGAAATACCTCATGTTACATCTCTAGTTCGGATTAGTACTTAACGGGTTGGCAGTAACAAGTGTTTCTATCACCCCTCGAAGAATATACCACAACGAGTTCCTTCTTATAACTCATAAGATGTTAGAAAAAGAAGCATAAACGAGCGTAAGTTCACTTATATTACAAGTTTCATGGAACAAATGTAACTTCATTTCTCTTATTTAATGTAGCAGAGAAACAAACACAAGACATACTTGTGACAAAAAGATTAACAGGGCTGCCAAAGATAAAAGAGGCACAATTCATCTATCTGAGGTGAAACAGATTGGTGTGAACACTTAACTTATCTAGTTTAGCCCAAATGTAGTGTCAATGTGGTCTTTTACCAGTGAATGATTAAATATAGAACTCATAAACACAGCTTACTCCTGAAGAAAAGATTTCAAAAGGCTAAACTGTAAACACAGAGATTGATACAGTCTCCCCCATCACACAAACAAAAAAAGAGAGAATAGTCATTAATAGCATAAGGAGAAGTAAAGTCCTATGACCCTGTATAAAGTCTTAGAGTTATAAATCCTAAATATATTGCAAAAGTTTCACGTCCTCTACATGGTTTAGAGAGAGGCGAATTTTATAATGCCTAAACGCATCCATTCCTTGGATTTCAATTCTTCTGATTGTATTGCTCTCAATGTTGTAGTAGTAAACATAGAAACTGTAAGGCTCAGATAGATAGCGCGGCGACAACACGATTTCATCTGTACCAGTCACTCCAACAAAGTATAACCTGTCCTCAGTAACTATATTCTTCCACAGCGGGGGCAGCGAAATGGATATATGCTTCGACCATTCATGTTTATCAGCATCTACTAAAACCCACAACTCAAAACATTTTGTTTCTCCTGTAACTTCGGCATACCCATCAGACAAAAGGGCACCTAATGTACCCTTGTAGTTAACAAGAGTTGATAGACTCCATAGTAACATCTCCTTAGCTTTATTAATAACTTTGAACTTCTCAGACCTAACATCAAAGCAAATTATGCTAACAGCCCTTGGAGGTCCACTGACACCAGCTACGTAATATATAACACCATTGACGCATATCCCATCATTTTGAACATTAGAATGGGATATGCAACATTCAATAATTCTCCAAGACATCTTTTTCTTAGTCCCTAAAGTCATAACTTGATACTCTTCACAATTTCTATGAGTCCTCGAGGTCATGGACAATATCTTGAATTGTTTATCAATTGGATCAAACCCAAGAAAGCTATCAACGATAACACTCTTGGTCTTCACGTGGGGTAAAGTTAAGAATTGTCCGGTGCTAGGGTTACATATCACCGGCTCTGTTTTATGATTCTTCCCAATATGTGTAAAACAGACTAAACCGCGGAGAGAACCAATATTTTTAGAGTAATGTATACAGGGCAACCTCATAATATAATTGGCGGCTATAACACCTGGCTTTTGGACTTGAGGTATCGAGAATAACAACGACTCATTGTTTTCTACGCAAGAGATCAAGATTTGCGGACGAGCTCGAGACCTGGTGATGAACAGCTCCGTGAAATCTTCACGGCGGAGTATGGAATCCCAAGACTTGGATATAGAGCGACATCTAGCTATCGACTTCAACGGCAACCTCAAGAGTATTTCGATGATGAGATCAAAAGGGATCGTCTCTGAGATTCCAACTGAGACCGGAGATTGTGTTTTGCGTCGGGATATTGTTAGAGCGTCCTCAGCGGCGTGCTGCCGCCGTGTTTTCATCGCAGCAAATAGTTCTCCCAAACCCTAGATTCTCCCTTGTAAACTGAAAAGTAATGAATGATGTACATGCACATATTTCATGTTTTTAATAAGAAAATACTTTTGGATATTAATCAATGAGTAATTACTAATTAGTAAGTTATCAAATTTTTAGTGTATTATGTTGAAAATCGTCGAAAGATAATATTTTGATAACTTCACCGCGCGACAAACCTTCGTAATATGTCAAAATACTATCATGGGTACCATGATTTTGATTGTTAAATTTTAATTAACTTATTTTAATTTTGTATCTATTATAGTTTATTTTTATTAATTATATTTTATTTAATTTTATTAATTAAAATAATTATAATTAATTCGCTGCCATCATATTTTTACCTATAAATAAATAATACCAATTATTTTTGATGTATCAAAAACAAATTAGTTTCATGGGTTATTGTTGTGTTGAAAGAATTATTTTTGTAGTCAGAAGAACTATTAGCTTTTAAAGATACAGATTGAAAGTAACAATTTTTGCCATTTCAATACTATCGAAACATAAGCATAACTTTGAACCTAACATTTAATCGTTGATTTATCAGACTCATCCGAAAATTGAGAGTCTCTTGAGAATGACCGAGAGAATGTTTATTGCAGGTCTTTTAGGTTGAATCTCTTAGCGTAATATAAGATACGATCTCTTAGTTTTTAACTAAAAAAAGCTAAGAGACGTCTTAGTTGAAAGCTAAGAGACCGTATCTTATATTACGCTAAGAGACCCAACCTAAGAGACCTCAATATACATGCTCTGAGATCTGCCTGTCACTTGGTCTCAAAGTTGACGCAAAAAAAAAATTATATAAATCAAAATAAAAATTTTAATTCTAAAAATTCAAAATCTAAATGGATTTAAATCAAATCCTAATCGAATCCAAATGGAAACTCAAATCCCCATCCTAGTAACTACATTTTCGTCTGTTATGTCTTTATGTATGCGATTTTTACTTGGGTTTATATACTTTGGTGGTTTGAGCGGTAGATTTAAAGCATCACAAATACCGACGAGGTACATGGCTTCAAATCTGACTGTCTCCTTCTCTCTGTTGAAGCCAGAGATCCGGATCTACTTGATTGAAGGTGTGATTTGTTCCCTTCTCTTGGTGTCGTTAAGCGTGGGTGAAGCTATATTGTGCCGAGTTGGTATTAGCCTAAAGTCGTGGGACTGCTGTTTATGTTTGGTTCTTGCTGTCATAGTCTCTTCGTTTCAACCTAAGCTCGTTATTTGGGTTCGTCTTTGTGATATTTTTTCGCTGTGGAGGTATCTACTAGATCTTTCCTTGGTCCTCTATGGATATGGGTAAGGTTTCTAAACGAAGCAGTTAACTTGTTCTTCAGTTCTTCTCTTGCGAGGAGGTGGGCAGTCTTTATTCTATAGGTCACTTGGTTCTCTTGCGAGTGTCAGCGTATAAGAGCTAGTGGTCTTCTTTGACGTTTTCTCAAGTGGCGTTTCAAGTTCTTTGGTTCTTGTACCTTGGCGTTGGTGAAGGATTTTGGTCATGCAAATTTCGGATGGATAGTAGCTGCTGGAGTTGATGTAGATTTGAAGTTGCGATTGTTTCTGTTGTTAATGTTCTAATTTGGCTTGGTGATGTTCCCTTCAGGGTTAGGATCGCTCAAGACATTTGCTCCTTAGTTCAACTTTAGTGTTACCGTTTCTATGGAAAGGTAGCGAGTAATTATTGGATCATCACTCCCAACTCTAGTTACTTGCCTATTGTTTTAAACTATATCGTTTGTTTTTGTTAGTATCATGTGTCTCTCTTTTAGGCTATTGTCTCCGGGAATTTATTCATGTTCCGCTGGCTTATGCACTAGAGCTGTAAAATGGGTGGGCTGTCCAATGGGCATCCATGTCCAAATATATTTGGGCTTCCATTAGTTATACCCATATTTCCAGATGGACTTTAAATGGTCAAAATTGGGAAACCAATTAATCTATGGGTGTTTGTGGATTTGGTTAATATGGACATGGACGGCCCAATTAAAAAAAATTTCTAAGGCTTCCAAAATTTGGGGGAAAATTGGAAAATTTCATTTCATTGTGAAAGAGAATTTATGCGACTCATTTGACAATTTTGGTGATTGAAACTGAGTTCCATCGGAGAAATTGAGCTTTCCCGCAAAAACCGGAAAATCAAGTTTTTCCACCAAAACCGGAAAATCTAGTTTTCTCTCCAAAACAACAAAATCGAGTTTTTCCGACAAAACCGCAAAATCGAGTTTTCCCGCCAAAACCGCAAAATCGAGTTTTTCCGCTAAAACGGAAAAATCGAGTTTTCCCGCCAAAACCTCAAAATCGAGTTTTCCCGCCAAAACCGCAAAATCGAGTTTTCCCGACAAAACTGTAAAATCAAGTTTTCCCTCCAAAACCGCAAAATCGAGTTTTCCCGACAAAACTGTAAAAGCGAGTTTTCCCGCCAAAACCGCAAAATTGAGTTTTCCCGCCAAAACCACAAAATAAACTGTAAAATCGAGTTTTCTTGCCAAAACCGGAAAATTGTGTTTTACCAAAATCGAAAAATCGAGTTTTTCTGCTAAAACCGTAAAAATCAAAATTTTCCACCAAAACCGTAAAATCGAGTTTTCCCGTCAAAACCGCAAGATCGGTTTTCCCGCAAAAACCGGAAAATCGAGTTTTCCTTACAAGATTGGAAAATCGAGTTTGTCCGTCAAAACCGAAAAATTGAGTTTTCTGCCAAAACTGTAAAATTTGTAGGCTTATAGATTAAAAATTAAAATTTTTCTTATATGGTCCATTATAGATTCCATGGCAGTCCATGTAAACATGGGTGTTAGTGGGTCTGGTTTTTAATGTACATGGTTCCTAATGGACATGTCATGGGTTAATGTCATGGGTTAATGGACGTGGATTAACCTAGTTTACAGCTCTATTATTTACTTCACCTTGTATCATATGAATTTTCGAGTTAAAAAATTTTCGTCTTTAGCAATTAATTAAAGAAATTTCTCAATTTGTGTTAAAAAGTAAAAAAGAAGTTTCTCAACCTCTACCCCCACACACTGCCTACCCTTCCGTCTGGTTATTTTTCCAAGCACTGAGCCACCATTTTAGCATAGCTCCAATAAACTCAATGAGCTCAACACCATTTTCAATCTGCTTTCTTCTTGATAATTAAAGATTATGCTATCTCTTGGATCTACGACTCTCCTCTCTCTGATTTAGCGTTGGAATATCTCATGTTAGACATCTCTGTTCTGGATTAGTGTAACAAGTGTTTCTATCACCCCTCGAAGAATATACCACAACGAGTTGCTTCTTAATTCTTATAACTCATAAGATGTTAGAAAAAGAAGCACAAACGAACGTAACTTCACTTATATTACTTGACAAATTTTCATGGAACACACTAAACAAATGTAACTTCATTTCTCTTATTTAATGTAGCAGAGAAACAAAAACAACAAATACTTGGGACAAAAAGACTAACAGGGATGGCAAAGATAAAAGAGGCAGGCACAATTCATTTATCTGAGGTCAAACAGATTGGTGTAAACACTTATCTAGATTAGCCCAAATGTAGTGTCAGTGTGGTCTTTTACCAGTGGATGATTAAATATAGAACTCATAAAACATAACCCACAAAGTGGCTTAATCATGAAGAGAAGATTTCAAAAGGCTAAATTGTAAACACAGAGATTGATACAGTCTCGACCATCCATCACAACAAAAAAAAAACAAAAAACAGAGAAAATACATCAAATAGCATAAGGAGAAGTAAGGCCCCATGACCTGTTATAAAGTCCTAAATATATTGCAAAAGCTTCACGTCCTCTACATGGTTTAGAGAGTGGCGAATTTCACAATGCCTAAAGGCATCCATTCCTTGGATTTCAACTCTTCGGATTGCATTGCTCTCGATGTTGTAGTAGTAAACATGGAAACAATAAGGCTCTTCTGATAAATAGGATACATAGTGCGGTGACAACACGATTTCATCTGTGCCAGTGACTCCAACAAAGAATAAAGTGGCATTTGCAACTATGTTCTTCCACAGCAGGGGCAGACATATGGATATATGCTTCGACCATTCATGTTTCTCAGCATCTCCTAAAACCCACAACTGAAAACATTTAGTATCTCCGGTAACTTGGGTAAACCCTTCTGTCAAAAGAGCACCTAATGTACCCTTATAGTTTACAAGAGTTGATTGACTCCATAATGCCATCTCCTCACCTCTATTAATAACTTTGAACTTCTCAGACCTAACATCAAAGCAAACTATACCATTAGCCATTGGAGGTCCATTGAGACCAGCTACATAATATACAACACCATTGATGCATATCCCATGATTAATATGCCTAAAATAATGGGATATAGAACATTGGATCTTTCTCCAAGACATCTTTTTCTCAGTCCCTAAAGTCAGAACTTGATGCTCTTCACAATTGAGATAATCCCTTGTGGTCATGGACAATATCTTGAACTGTTTACCAACTGGATCAAACCCAAGAAAACTGTTCACGAGAATACTCCTGGTCTTCACGTTGGGTAGAGGTAAAGATTGACCTGTGCTAGGGTTACATATAACCGGCGCCGTTTTCTTATACTTCCGAAGATGTGTAAGACAGACTAAACCGCGAACCGGACCGATGATTTTAGAGGAACGTCCACAAGGGAACTTCGTATGATAATTGGCGGTTACAACATCTTGATTTTGGACCTCTTGAGGTATCGAGGATAAGAACAACTCCTCGTTTTCTACGCAAGAGAGTAAGAGTTGCGGACGAGCACGAGACCTGGTGATGAATAGCTCCGTGAAATCTGCGCGGCGGAGTATGGAGTCCCAGAGCTTGGATGCTCAGCGACATTTCGCTATAGACTTAGGCGGCAATCTCAAGAGGATTTCGATGATGAGATCAGTTGGGATCGTCTCTGAGTTTCCATTTGAGAGCGGAGATCGTGTACTGCGTCGAGATATTGTTAGAGCGTTCTCAGCGGCGTGCTGCCGCCGTGTTTTCATGGCGGATACGATGATTTAAAACCCTAGCCTCCCGCGATTTTTGCTAGACTGAAAAATGTTACTATTTGGCATCTGTAGTCTGTACATTTCGATATTTTATTCCATTTAAAATAAATAAATTCTGACATATTACAAAGCATCCCTCAGGATTAACGCGCATCAATCATCATATCAACATGATCTGTCACTTCCAAGAAGAATAATAAAAAAAAGAAGACTTATACAGGAACAAAGTAATCCACGATGAGAGAGGGTAGGTTTAGGTAGGTGGTGATGGTTGATGGTAGGTTTCTTTAAGCTCAAGATAAGGTGTCAAGTTTGGCTCTTAAGTTGATTTTGATGTCTGAGATCAGAGCAGAAGAGGGTCTACTAGTGGCATTGTGAACACGAGTTGCGCTCTTTCCATATGACATAGATTGAGACTTGAAGGATGAGACTGAAGAGGAGTTTGATGGGGTCTGAAGTCTGGTCTTTAGTCCATCTGACGCATTACATACACTGGTGTGGAGGCAAAAAATGAGCATGATCTGTAAATAAAGACCATACCTTTGCTAAATAAGAACAGTCGAACAACAGGTGATCACAAGTTTCAGAGGCATCACTACACGTCTACACAAAAAGAAATTTGTTGGAACCGTTAAACCCCAAGATACCATTCCAAAAGATAGTTGTGTAAATATCCCCAAATTTCCTAAATATAGAAGGTATCTGACGATGGTTCTATGTCTCCTATTTTCCAGAAGCAGTAATCCTCAGCCTCGTAGGATTATATGTGTGTGGCTGAAGGCAGACACTAATGTATGAGAGTGATAATGGGATGTCGACTTCGGCTATTGTCTAACCACCAACTATTGTTTGAGATAGCTTCTGATACCGTGGATTTTAGTGGCATACTTGTAACGGGTGGACCTCTATCTCCGGTGATTTCAATAAAAGGTCCCAACAAAGTCCAATTATCATGCCAAAAGCTGGCAGTTCTGACATATTCAACTTAACCGATCTAACTTCACAAATTAAAAATTGCCTAGTCACTGATCTAAACTTGAGTAGTTCTGACATATTCAACTCCCATCCCTATTAACCAGCACTTCCCATTTCCCAAAAATTATCGGTTCTAATGAGATTTCAACGCATCCAGGAGACCCATAAAGAGCTTGTTGATGTAAAGATAAGTTTGAGAGATAAGACCTTATTCCAATCGTGCAATCGTTTCAGTCCTTCATCTATAGTTTTTTCTTATTGTTTGAACTTGATTAACTACCTAATACATGAGCTTAGTTTTTTTTTTCGCACCCAAATGGTGTTCGATGAAATATCCGAAAATAACTTAACCGACCAGAGTTAATGTTATGGAGCTTTGTAAACTTATCAAAAATTGTTCTTTAATCCATGTTTAACCTCATGAGTTCAACGAGAGCTAGTTCATTGGATTGTTAGACATAGTGATCGGGGCCGAGAGTGTAAAGATTATTAAACTGTGTTTTGAGTTCTAGAATGGTGTTTAATTGATTCTTTGATGAGTTGTTTGCATTCATATTCTAATTTCCTCCGTCTCCCCTACTTCCCAATGCTTTTTATTCATAGATTTACTTCGTTGATTTACTTTCTTGCCTTTATTTCAATTGCATTCAAAACCAAGATACTTTTAGTGTCTTCTAGCTTCATTCGAACTTGAGAATTGAAATGTGTATATCTTGTTTATGTGGATTCTTTCCCGATCTTAGCTATTGTGGATTGTTGTGTGTTGGCAGAATCTATACTGTTAAAATAGAAGTCATGATTTTTTTCATGTGTGATATTTAAAAATGGATCATCCTCTGTAATGTTTATCAAATTTTACATAATTTAATCATCATATCTTTTAATATCTTTTGTTTAAAATACAAATAAATATTGTTTAAAAAAAATCAAATAAAATCTTTTCAGAATCATTTTAAATTTTATTTTCGAAAATAAATTAATTTAAATTTTAACTATCAAAAAATATAACTAGAATTTCAAATTAAATTTATATTTGTTTAATGAACGAAAATTAAAATCATATAAAATATTTTTAACTATATTTTAATGATAATAAAAAATTAAATTAATTTTTGGAAATACATTTTATAAAGATCTTAAAAAAAAATTGTTAGAAAGAAATATCCATTTCTATTTTAAATAAAATAAAATAACAAAAAACTTATTCAACTTTGTGTATTTCAAGCAATTTTTAAATAATATTTTTACTACAAAATATTTTTGCATGTACAATATATTATAGTTTCTTTTTCGAAAAAGTATTTTTTGTTGTTTTTAACAATATCTCACAATATTTCTTCTCTATTATGTAGGTCCAATTTAATTTTACTTCCATACACATTTCAAACATAGAAAAAAATTAAAAATTATGTAAAATAGTATTGTTATATAATAATGTTCTCAAAATAATTTTTTTACAAAATTTTATAGTAACAACAAGCCACTTAAATATAGGCATTATAGAGTTATATAATACATATAAATCACATTAAATTAGTGATAAATTTTGTTATATAAACTAAAATGTTTAGTATAAGAATAATAAATCCCCACAGATGTGCGAGTCAAGATCTAGTTTAAGGTTGAAACTCTGAGCTATCAAGGAAGAAAAAAAAAATACTAAAATCATCTTGGTGACAAAAAATCTTTACAAAAAAAAACGTATTCTATTTTTTAAATTATACATGGGTATTCTGTGTTATTACGTGTTGGTCTCAAGTCTCTCACGATGCCAAAATACTAATTCTCCATTGGCCGGGATTCGACCTCTGATAGTTTCACCGTATTGGGCTTTTACCCTCAAGTTAATCACCACCAGAATACAGGTACTGGTTTATTTTATTTCATATTTCTCTCATTCGCATTCACCTCTAGTATTCAGGATAACAAAATACATAATGTGATGAAAAAATAAAAGAAGATAGATAATGTACAAAATAAATTAAAATAAAACATAATTCCCAAAGAACTATGATTTGGTGATGCCTCAAAATCTGAATCTTGGACAAATCAAACCATCGTACCCAAATACTAACCATACATATTTTCCTATTTATCAAAAAAGAGTATTAGTTAAAGATTGAAAAATAGGGTCACGAGACTCACATATTCACAAGCTTTGACATCAGCCTCCCACCACATATATATATGTATGTCTGCTCCCCTGTATTCTCCATTTCAATCTTCTCTAATATCTCCAAGTCACACTTCACCAAGGTTCGATATTTCTCTACTATATTTTCTCTCTTGCCACTTTTTCCATTAAATCATTGCATGTATGTAAATCTGTACAAAGATACGTATATCATATACTTGTAGAAGTACACATATAGTCTCTTGCCTCTTTTCCCTTAAATCTTGTATTAAGTTACTGAATCACAACCAAGCACATAAATCTATGATTAATTTCTATAATTTAAATTTTTTTAACTTGTTCCAAATAAATCAGATGGTGGTAAGGATGAGACTGGGTAAAATTGTGGGAGACTTGAAGGTGAAGATAAAGACAAGTCTAAGGATGAGGAAGAGATCATCATTATCATCATCATCTTCCTCTTCCTCAACTTCATCATCATCATCCTATGAGAAGATAGAGAAGAGTGACAGTATGAGATTCGAGTTACGAAGCAGAAAGGCACACAAAATTATCCAACAAACTCTTCAAATTGCCGACTCTCCCACCTCAAGAACTTATGCTTTATGATTTCATCTTCTTACCATCCGAAACATATTCATACATACATACGAATTTGCATATGTATCTGTTTATACATATCTAAAATACTGTACGTGTATGTATGGGTGAAAGGTTATATATGGATGATGTAATGTGATGGATCTCATCTTGGCTAATGGATGATTATTAGGTGAGTTCAACATTAATGATCATTAATAAGTGTCCTCACTAATGATTAATAATTGTCCTCACTAATCTTTTCCTTAAGAAAAAAAAATATTTTTTTTTTGTTTCTATTCTTCTTAAGAGTATGAAATTCCATTTTGGAATATAACGTTACCATGGTATTTGAATACCTTTATATTCTTAACCTTATAGAAAATACTAAAATAAAGAATAACAATTTTTTTTATCAGCCAAGTTGACTTTCTCAGTTTTATGTGTAAATGAAATTTCGAACCAGATTTTGTGGAGAAATCATTGACCTTATGAAAATGTAATATTCAAAATTTCAAACAAAAAAATACTGTATTGTCGTCCATTATGACATTTATGATCCTACTCATCTGTCACAATTTTTCATTTTGTGAAAATTGTATGATATGGTTTTGAATTTTCTACTCCAAAGCTCCTACACGGAACATAACCAGCCAAGACATGCGAGGTTATGTTTTGTCCATGTGAGATAGGGACTGTTAAACGGTAGATTATTTAGAACCTGATTATCTATATCCTTCTCTAAACCATCAAAGTCCCTTTTGAAAATATTGGGAATTGCCTTAAAAAAATTAGATATATTTCATTCTTAAACCCCCCCCCCCCACCCCCTCCATCAGCTTCATAATATTTTAACAATTAGTCACTCTAGCAATGATTAAAAATATATATAATATAAATAAATTTTTTAATAACCGATTAGAAGCCATCACAAAGATGTTTTGGAACCACTTCAGAAAAAAGCCTTTACCAATGGGAAAAGACATTTAAATTTTAAACAGGAAAAAAGTTTCATAACGTTAACATCAATTCACATTATGTCTTTTTATTATTTGATTAATTTTTCTTTTTTGAATACCAAAAAGTTCAGAGTCAAAACATGCTCAATCTGATCCATAACTGATGTTGCTTGTCCAGAAGGTAACTGGAGAACTTTTAATAATCTCTAAACCCAAAACTATAACATGTAATATTAGTTTCTTTTCAGCAGGACTATCATCGACTAAAGAATCATTGGTAAGTAAGTTCTCAAGGCTTTGAAACAGACGTATTTTGATTTGTTGTTCAACCAACAGTTTTACAATTCCACCCAGTATTTTATACGGCAAAATATCGCAGTCTAAGAAATCCGGATTTCTATGATCTTCTTGATGATTAGTCTTTGGACCTATAAAGCATTTGGAATCACACCACAGATATAAAAAAACATTTATCGAGACTTTTGTTTTATATTGTCAGTACATATGGTGTTTTCCAATCTAACAAACTTAATTCCAAAATGAATATTCAAAATCAATTAATTAGTTGATATACAAAATGCAACTGTTCATAAAGTATACATTATAAATTAATGCATGTGATAGTAACACCAACAAATAGAAGAATTAAGTTCATAGAAATCCATGTTGGTCCTAAGTTTGATTCTTGGTTGGAACTAAATTATCGCTGCTGCTTGTCCAATTTGGGTTTCGAGTTAGTTAGAAGGTATTCAAGCTCGAGTCACAGAGCATAGTGCCCTTTCGGCTAATCCATTCTTTACCACTAAATGCGTTTCTATCGGAATCTACCGGATAACCGATAGGATTTAAAAAAAAGTTCATAGATATCCATAATAGTATTATATGATTTTACGTATGGTTTGTGCCTTTGTGTTTTAGATTGAAGAGAAGTGAAGCTCACAATTAAAAAGTTTGTTTAATTTCATTTGTAAAGATGTTGATGTATTCTTAAACACTTTGACATAAGTGGTGTCGCTGTTTAATCGACTCTTCATAACCTAAAAAGATGTTGAGACATTATAGATGTTTCTTGAGTTAGGTGAAGAAACATGCATGCTAATGCCCATGCCTCTACATTCACTACAAGAAAACATCGGTATTCTGACGGACATTCCGACGGAAAATGAAATCCTCGGAATTTTCCGAGGAATTTCCGAGGAAATTCCGAGAATTTCCTCGGAATATACCGACGGAATTCCGAGGAAACATCAATCCGTCGGAATATTCCGAGGAAATTCCGACGAACTAGTGATCGATCGATGCGTTTTTGGACATATACCCATCGATCGATCACATTGTTACGCTTTGGTCCATCATAGTGATCGATCGATGCGTTTTTGGACATATACCCATCGATCGATCACATTGTTACGCTTTGGTCCATCATAGTGATCGATCGATGCGTTTTTGGACATATACCCATCGATCGATCACATTGTTACGCTTTGGTCCATCATAGTGATCGATCGATGCGTTTTTGGACATATACCCATCGATCGATCACATTGTTACGCTTTGGTCCATCATAGTGATCGATCGATGCGTTTTTGGACATATACCCATCGATCGATCACATTGTTACGCTTTGGTCCATCATAGTGATCGATCGATGCGTTTTTGGACATATATCCATCGATCGATCC
>NC_027749.1:15949024-15952161 GCF_000695525.1 Brassica oleracea var. oleracea | reverse complement strand
CATATCTATAAAAATATTTATATTTATTAAAACTAATTTTGTATTTATAAAACATTTTTTTATTTATAAAAACTATTTTATTATTTTTTGTATTTTAAGTATGTTTTCTATTTCAATTTTAATTTTATATTTTTGAATTTCAATTTAAAAAAATAAATTTATAATTTTTTTTTGAATTTTGGAAATATTCTGAGGAAGTGTATCCCTCGGAATATTCCGACGACATATTCCTCGGAATATTCCGAGGAATTTCCGACGAAAAAAGTCCTCGGAATATTCCGAGGAAATGAATTTCCTTGGAATTCCGTCGGAAATTTCCGAGGGATTTCCGAGGAAAGATGAATTTCCGAGGAGTTATTTCTGAGGACTTTTTTCGTCGGTATCTCGTCGGAATAGCGTTATTCCGACGACATACCGACGATTTTTTCCCTCAGTATGCCGCTGCTTTCTTGTAGTGATTGCTATAAACCAAAAATTTAAATACCAAATCTTCTTCTCCTTAGTTTATTTTTTCAGTTGTAAAGTACGAGATATGAATAGAGTTGAACATCGATACAATTACAATATTATAGTTCAATTTTACATATATGCCCGTGAGTGGGATTTCATTAAGAATGTACCAAAATATTCGGTATATAAGCCATTCCAATCGGTCAAAAATAGGATTTATTAGAAATTTATATTTGGACCATTTTTTTTGTAAACTAATTTATATTTGGAGTTACAAAATATATATTAATCAATACAACCTGAATCTGAATATTTTGAATGTATTGATATTTTTAGTTGCGTATGTGTTTGAACAGGATTCAGTCGACTAGAGTGAAAGAAGTCAGAAATGGGATGACTAAAAATGTTTTATTAGATTCGAACTGAAGGGTTACAAGAGTGACAAGAAAGTGAGAGAGCAACAAAATCAAAGAGATCGCCTAAAACCCTAGATCTAGCCGTTTAGTATGTAAAATCACCAAAAGTCCTCTTTCTTGTTGCTTCCTCTCCCCTTTTATAGGTCTTCTGTCCTTGATGCCCTAATTTCGTACCTCTTTGGGCTTTGATGCGAGAGGCCGAGTATGCGGGCCTGGAGAAAGTTCCCTCCAAGCCGGGTACTTTCGGCCGGCTTACTCGACCGGCTAAAAGTACTCTAAAGTCGAGCTGACTTGTTTAGCCGCCGAGCCGACCAAACTAATCCAACTTGCTGGATTAGGACCTGTTATTCGATGGGTCTTGTGCAGGGATGTAATCCATCTCCTACCGTATGGATTATAACAAACTGATTCTTATTTTTCTTATAAAATATTTAGAGTTATGTTTTTACGAGAAAAAAATTAGTATGTAGTTTCATTTCTGTTTATTTTGTATTTTAACCTAGTATTTTAACCTTTTGTATTTACTTTAGGTAGACCTCATAATCTAGATAACCAAAAATAACAGTATGGTTTTTGTATATGTATTTTATCTGAGATTCACGAATTAGTCCGAATAGTTGTTATTCAATTATGACTTAAGCGATTCAAATCTATATTTTTTAAACGGTTTATCTCTAATTTCAACAGTAGTTAATTACGATCTCTTTATATTTTGAAAGAAACGTATTAAATAGTATTGTATGAAGATGCAGAGTATCCATATATAGAAGTTCTTGGAGTTGAAGAAGGTAGGAGATTGAGGCCAGACAGTATACGAGGACAAGAAATAGAGAATAAAATTACAGTGCACTATCATCCAATAGTATGAGGACAACAAGCATTTCTCATCGACAAAAACAGACACAGTGTGATGACAAAATTGAGAAAGAAGACAACACATATATATATATATATATATATATATATATTCATATATATATGAATTAAGAAGAAATAGGAAACTGCTAGGCAGATATGTAAATGAACCTTCAATGATATCATCCAGCTAAAGTTTGGCCACATGATATGTTTTTTCATACAATTCACAAGTTGTGTGGGAGAAGAGAGGTAGTTATCTCAATTCTCGACTGAATCAATCCTCCCCACTCTAAGCTTATTCGTGTCATAATTTATTTTGTTTTTCCCAACCTTTTTAAACTAAAGGTTAATGTATGTGGATTTAGTCTGCAAAAATTGACTTATGGAGATTTATTTTTTTGTTTTTTCTGACAGAAATCCGTGTTAGTTTTGATTTAAACTCTTCAAACTCGACGTAGATATTAACTCTTGGTCGAGAAAAATAATCAAGTATGACTTCAACGTTGTGTTTACTTGAAATCAAAATATATCAAATTGTCTGGTTAGACTGTTCTCAGTGTTGTTTCCTTTTTAGACATGATTCACATGTGATCTTTACTTGCCCAATTTCAGGTAAGCCAACAACCATTTCTTTGTAGTGTAAGGTAAATAAACCGTTGTAGCTGAGAGATGATGCCACAACTAAAATATGAATGTAACGTGTAGTTTATTCATCATCCTCTCAAGGGTATATATACAACAAGAAAGTCATATGCTAGCTAGGAGGATTAACATAAAACCCCTAAGATATAGGAATATACAATGTTATCATTACCCCTCCCCCCCAAGTTGGTAATGACATATCACGAATTCCCAACTTGGACAATAAAAACTGAAATGCAGGTGCTGGCAACGCCTTAGTAAGCAAGTCTGCAGGCTGATTCTTTGTAGTAATATGTTATGTTGTAAGAAGCTTAGCTTGAACTGCATCTCGGACCGTATGACAATCATTCTCAACATGCTTCGTACGTTCATGAAACACCGGATTCTTTGCTATATGTATCGCAGCTTGACTATCACAAAACATGCGCATCGGTTGAGGATGAGTGAAACCAAGCTGAAGGAGAAGCCGCTTGAGCCATTTTAACTCACAGGTTGTGTCTGCCATAGATCTGTATTCGGCCTCAGCTGAGGACCTGGAGACCGTTCGTTGTTTCTTTCACTACAAAAAAACACATGCTTTATGAAGAAATTTAACGAGGAAAAACAATCCTCGTAAATTTACGTCGATTTTACGAGAAACTTACGTGGAAAACTAAAGTCATCGTTATTTCCTCGTAACGTAACGACAAAAGCGTTTCGTCATAAAGTGGATGTAATTTGACGAGTATTTTACGAAGAAAAACTATTTCCTCGTAAATACGACGTAAACTT
>NC_027749.1:15945065-15945846 GCF_000695525.1 Brassica oleracea var. oleracea | reverse complement strand
GGGCCGATGCTTCACACTACGGGCCAAAAACTCCACGCCGGTATCCGTTTGGAAATGGTAATTAAATATTTTATTAAATAATTTTTTTAATATATATATTTTTATTCTAACTTTCTTAAATATTTGTTAGGCCAAAGAGACGGAACATCTCTCGTCTCTTATGGAACTTTACGAGATGACCCACAAGAACAAGGCGGGCGTATTTGTAGATGGAAAGTCCGAGCAAATCTACAACGACGTGGTTACTCGGGTTGAAGACCACCAGACCCAGCTGATATAGCAGTCTACCGATGGATTACCCGTCACCTTATCCACACTTGAAGTGGATAAGATTTACGAGGAGGTAAATTTTCAAAAAATTTAATTTTTTTTTTTATTATTCATTTAATTTAACTTTAAATTTTTACTAACAATATTTATTTTTTGTTTTTAAGGTTGTCCCTAAAAAAAAGGGACGGACATTGGGGATTGGTTCCGTCAACGATGTTCCGAGAGCGACATCGTCTTATGGTCAGCGACGGGATGATGAAGTCAATGAGCTGCGTAACGAGTTGGCTCAGCTACGTAACGAGTTGACCGCGACAAAATCCCGTATGGGTGGAGTCGAGGGTTTCTTGGACGTTATTGGACCTATTTACGTGGAAACCTTACGAGGAAATGACGAGAAATAATAAACGAGTAACTTACGAGAAAACATTTACGAGGAAATAACGAGGAAAGATAAACGAGTATTTTACGAGGAAATACTTTCGTGGTAGTTACGTGTATTTTGCGAGGAAAC
>NC_027749.1:15938559-15944986 GCF_000695525.1 Brassica oleracea var. oleracea | reverse complement strand
ACGTGGTCTTTACGACGAAATGATCTACTTCGTCTTTACAACGAAATATTTTTCTCGCTAAGTTACGACGAATTAGCGAGGAAATATGTGTTACGACGGATGAGTAACGAGCAAACGTGGTTCCTCGCTAATTCGTCGTAAAGCCTCTTTTACGACGAACTCACGAGGAAAACCGTCCTCGTTAAGATTATGTTTTCTTGTAGTGTTTGTCTTCCATGAGACAATAGAGTCACCAAGTAGGACAACATATGCACTCAAAGAACGTCTGGTAAGTGGGCAGGCAGACCAATCCGAATCAGAGTACGCCGTCAAGCTTAAATCGCTATTAGATGTGAGCATAATGCCCTGATCCGGGCAACCTTTCAGGTAGCGGACCACACGCAAAACAGCTATCCAGTGGTCCTCTTTTGGTTTCTGCATGAATTGGGAAAGGATGTGGACAATATAGCTGAGCACAGGGCGAGTAAAGGTAAGGTAGATGAGACGACCGATGAGCCGTCGATATTTGCCTGGGTCGGAAAGCAAATAGCTCTTGATGAGAGCAAGCTTATGATGTAGTTCAGTAGGCACTGGAGAGGGTTTAGCGCCCAACAAACCACACTCCGCAATGATATCTAGCGCATATTTCCTCTGAGATAGAAAGATAGCTTCAGGTCCTCTTGCAATCTCCAAACCAAGGAAGTATTTGAGTTTACCCAAGTCTTTCATCTTAAAACAAGTGTGTAGATAGTTTTTAAAACGTTGAATTGTAGAGACATCATTCCCAGCGATGATGAAGTCATTGACATACACCAATATGTGAAGACATATATCGTCTCTCACAAACGAGAATAAAGAGTAGTCTTCATAACTTTGCTTAAAACCAAACGAGAGGAGTGCCTTACTGAGCTTTGCAAACCAGCAGCGAGGAGATTGTTTAAGGCTATATAGTGATTTTCGTAGTCTCCACACTTTGGTCGCGTCATCTGTTTTGAAACCAGGGGGGAGTTGCATACATATTTCTTCTTCAAGGTCCCCATGAAGGAACACGTTATGGACGTCCATTTGATGGACTTCCCATCTCTTAGCTGCCACAACCTTGAGAAGAAAGCGGACAGTATTCATCTTAGATATCGGTGCAAAGGTGTCTTTATAATCAAGACCTTCTTTCTGACGATTCCCAGAGGCAACAAGGCGAGCTTTCGGTCTCTCCAGCGTACCATCGACTCTGTATTTGTTAGAGACGATCCATTGACAACTGATCGTTCGTTTCCCTGGTGGTAGATGGGTTACGTCCCAAGTATGATTGTCCTCCAATGCCGTGATCTCAGATTTCATTGCCCCATTAAACCGTGGATCTTTGACTGCTTCTTTGTAATTCTTGCGAACATAGTCCGTTGTTATTGTTTCCAAGAAGGCCTGATGTTTTGCACTGAAAGCAGTAGTAGAAGAATAATCAGAGATAGGGTACAGGGTCGTACCTACGACCGTAGTCGGAGAACTCTAATGCTGAGCTGTTGCAGTGTGAGAAGCGTGAGGGGGGTGTTTAGTAGTCGCAGAGTTAGTCAGATAATTCTTCAGAAGAATAGAAGGTTTCTTTACTCGTTGGCCGCGGCCCAGAACTTCAAGAAGTCCTGGCGATGGCACTGTCTCAGTTTGAGCCGGCGACGTAGGTGGTGATAGAGGAGGAGATTCTGATCGCGCAGGTAATGAAAGAGGTGTAGATGTAGGAGCAGCTTGGTCTGTACCGGCAGAAGTCCCAGAGGGAGGAGACACTACAAGAAAACAAAGAGGTTCCCGACAGAATTCCCCACGGCAAAAAAATCTGTCGGTATTTACTGAGAGAAAACCGACAGATATTGGTCGGAATACATTTCCCGAGAACTCGTCGGGATGTCGTTGATATTTCCAGACCAAAACTCGACGACCCAAAATTCGTCAGAAAATATCGAGGGATTTCTGACAATAATAAGCTCGTCGGTAACTTACCGACATATTCCCGAGGAATAAATCTATCTGTTAAGTGACCGTTGAGATCTCCGACCGTTTACCTACGCACTCCGTAGGAATATCAAGTTTGTTAGTAATCCGTCGGTAAATACCGACAGATTCTCGACGGATAATTTAGCCGTTTTATGACCGTTTGATAATTAAAAATTCCCTACGGATTCTCGACCCAAATATCCGTCGGTAATCTCTCAACTTTTTTCTATAAATAACGTCTTTCCCTCATTCATTCATTCACAACTTAAATCACAGCAAAAAAAATCATGGATTCTTACAATTATTTTCGTTCTTGGATGGATCAACCTCATATGGATCCAAATACAAATTTACTTACGGAAGAATATTCACGTGGTGTTCAAGAATTCATGGCGTTACTGGAACGACTACCGGAAGCACCAAACGGTAAGTTGATATGTCCATGTTCTATTTGTAAAAATAATAGAAAAATTAAGAAGATGGATATCTGGAGGCATCTATATTTAAAAGGGTTTATGTCGGGTTACAAGAGATGGTATCTTCATGGAGAACAAATATTAGATTATGCTAGTACTAGCGAACCTCAGACTGTGGATAGGGTAGATGAACCTAGCACGGATGTAGATTTTGGTGTAGGTACTATGCAGATGGTAAATGATGCATATAGAGAAAATTTTCCTTCTCAAGAAGAGGATGAAGATAGACGAGAAGTACCCAATTTAGAAGATATGAGATTTTTTGAAATGCTAGATGCAGCGAAACAGCCATTATACAAAGGGTGTAGAGATGGTCGTTCACCTTTATCATCTGCAAGTAGATTGATGACGCTAAAAACAGACTATAATTTGGCTGAAGAATGTGTGGATGCGATTGCTGATTTTGTGCGCGATGTTCTACATGAAGATAATCTTGCATCCGGTTCATACTATGAGGTTCAGAAATTGGTTGCTGGGCTTGGTTTACCGTATCAGGTGATAGATGTGTGCATCGATAACTGCATGATTTACTGGAGAGAGGATGAGAACCGGAAAAAGTGTAAATTTTGTCAAAAACCTCGGTTCCAGGAGACAAGCGGAAGAGTTACGGTTCCATATAAACGAATGTGGTATTTTCCGCTGACAGAAAGATTGAAGAGGCTATACCAGTCTGAACGCACAGCAGGAGCAATGAGATGGCATGCAGAGCATTCTACAGATGGTCAGATTACACACCCTCCAGATGCAAAAGCTTGGAAGCATTTCCAATCAACATATCCTGAATTTGCGTATGAGAGAAGAAATGTCTACATTGGATTATCTACAGATGGTTTCAGCCCTTTCGGAAAGCATGGAAGACAATATTCTATATGACCAGTCATTCTGACACCTTACAACTTACCGCCAAATTTGTGCATGCGGCGAGAGTTTTTGTTCCTCTCCATTCTTGTCCCCGGTCCAGAGCAGCCTAAGAGATCACTTGATGTGTTTCTTCAGCCATTGATATATGAGCTGAAATTACTATGGGAGCATGGTGCTCGTACATACGATGTTTCGTGCAAAGAAAACTTTCAGATGCGAGCAGTCCTTATGTGGACAATAAGTGATTTTTCAGCATATGGTATGTTATCTGGATGGACGACTCATGGGAGGCTCTCTTGTCCATACTGCCAAGACAACACAGATACTTTCCAACTAAAACACGGACGAAAGACGTGCTGGTTTGACTGTCACAGGTGATTTCTACCACATGATCATCCATATCGTAAGAGTACGACATTATTTACGAAGAATAAGAAGGTATTTGACTGTCCACCTCCTGAAGTTAGTGGGACTTATATAGTAGAACAGTTAAGAGATTTCGGTGTTGAGAGCACGCCAGAGTTAGGTGGAAATGGACATTACCCAGTCGGCGGTGTTGGAGAATATCACAACTGGCATAAGAAGAGTATTTTTTGGGATTTGCCGTATTGGGAAAATCATTTGGTGTTAGATCAGTACATTTGCAACGGAAATTACAGTATTACGATCCATTCATTCTTGCTTCACAAGCTGATCAGGTTTGTCGTCTTTGAATTCAATTTGGTTTCATGAGTAATAATATTAAAATATAAATCTATATATATACTGAGTTATTATGCTTCGTTTTTTCAGGTTTGCTATATCCGTTATCCACGGGTTAGGCAGAGAGATGATCCTTGGATCACTGTAACGTCAATCAATCCAAGAGGGCGAGTAGAAGGAGTTTCTGAGCCATTGCAACCAAACTCTAGCAGCCATCTATATCCTACTGAGGATTTAGCAGCTGTTGAACTTGTTGTTGATTTAACCCGTTTTGGAGAAGATGATGTTGTGCACTCGGAATCAGAGGCCGAGATTGGAGAGTATGGCAACGATTCAGATTCATGTTCTTCTGATCCTTCTTCAGATTCAGAGTAGATCAAAATACTTGTATTGTATTAATTTTTTCTTCAGATTCAGAGTAGATGAAATAAACTTGAACTACTTTCTATATTTTTATGCAATCTCATTTTATAATCACTTATTTAAAAAATAGTTATTTTAAAATCAATTTTATGAAATCCCATTTATAATCACTAATTTAATATGGTCGTCTTTAAAAACCATTTTTATGATATCCCCTTTTATAATCACTTATTTAATTTGTATGTCTTTTAAAATCAATAAAACATAATCCGTCGGCGATTCATAGGGGATACGTGGATATTTTTGATCCGTAGGTAATCGGTCGGTAATTCCCGACGGATTCCCCACAGTTTGTGGTTTCAATTATTTTAACATCAATTTTACACAAACCGTAGTCCGTAGGTAATTTGTGAGGAATTGACGTACAAGTACCCACGGATACCCGACGACATGGGGTTTTGTAGACCAATCAATTTACATGCAAAAAGATGGGTATACCCTACCGATTCCCGACGGATAAACATCTTTTGCAAGTTTTCGGAGACCAATGAAGATCAATAACCAACAGTTTACCACCTGATTACGGTTCGGCCTATATTTTGTCGGTAAGCGGTCGGTAATTTGCCGGTTATCGAAATAAACCCGGGAACCAGTACCGCCAATTTTTTGGGTGAAATTTACTTATGGATTCGCGAGAGAAAAAATCCGTCGGGAATGGTTTTATATATAAATGGGAATTTATTTTCCTTCCCCATTATTCTTTCTCTCTAAAACCATATGTCGCGTCTCTCTCTCTCCGACGGAAAGCAAAGGGTTTTCTTCGCCTGTTTCACTCATCTCATCCCAAATCTCCACTAAAATCATGTAAGATTTGATTCCTTATTTATATATTATGTTAGATTGTTGTTAGGATGTTGGATTGGATGATTTTGGAATTTTTATTTTACTGGACTGTGTTGTTATTGTTTTGTTTGTTAAGGTTTTCCTTGTTTTCGTTAGTTTAGGATTGACTCGGAGCTTTGATTTTAGGAATTGTGTTGTTATTGTTTGTTTTGATTGATGGTAACCAATTTTTTTCTCTAAAGGTCTGGAACACCTACACAGTCTCGACGTCCTTTATCTCGAGGTACTAGTAGTTCTTCAGCGCCTTTTGTATCTCGGGAATCACCATCCGCACCTTCTCAGGATGGACAGCCATTGTCGACTGACATGGACATTGACGAGGTGATCCGGCAACCTGGCCGAGAAACTCTTCCACGTCTTAATCCTAATTATAAAACCATTCCAAACACCACTTGGTAATTTTTCAGTTCTAAAAGTACTTAATTGTTTTATATCAAATAAGTTTACAACTAATTATGTTTTTTTTTCGTTTTCCAGGTTTGGATTATCAGAGAGTGGTGTCAGCAAAAGTCTTCTGAGAATTGTTTACTCTGGTTTGCTACCGAAAGGTTGGCCGACATATGCAGAGATTCCTCCACGCTACCGCAACCTCTGGTTTCGGCAATTTGCGGTAGAGTTTTTATATTTGTAAATACTTCATTTTTTATCTTTATATTTCTAACATTAAATTTCTTCTTTTTAATTGCATTTGTAGCAAGAGTACAATTGGGATTCAGGATTGACTGGGAGAGTGAAGATCTCATTTGATCAATACGCCACTAGATACTACAGCGGTCGAATCAGTGAGTGGAAAAAAGTATGGGAGGCTGGGAAAACCCCTAAGAACGTCAGCCTGACTGTTTTGGAGGAGTTGATAGTTCATTGGGGGAAACCAGAAACAAAGGCCCAGTCAGAAACCAACTCGAAGAACAAGCGTAGTGACCGTGGCGGGAAAGGAGCTTATGTCCACAACCTTGGCTCAACTAGTTTACTTTCTCGAGAACGTCAACTAGTAAGTTTTAAAAGTTTTATTTAAATTAGTTTAACCAATTGTATTAATTTTATATGTTTTGGTTAGATTGTAGCGAACGGGGGTAACCCTGTCGATGCTTTCGCTCTATTGAAGTCTGCTCACACACTACAAGAAAACAGCAAGGATACTGAGGGAAAAAATCGTCGGA
>NC_027749.1:15938108-15938459 GCF_000695525.1 Brassica oleracea var. oleracea | reverse complement strand
CACTCGTATCTTTATAACAAGGCTTTCCACAAAATTTGCATGTAACCTGCTGTTCATCCGCACTCCAATAAATCATGTAGTTGTCGCTGCATACATCTATTACCTGATACGATAAACCAAGACCAGCTACGAGTTTCTGAACCTCGTAGTATGAACCAGGAGCTACATTATCCTCGGGTAGAATACCTTTTACAAAATCAGCAATCGCATCCACACAGTCTTCAGCCAAATTATAATCTGTTTTAATGCCCATCAATCTTGTAGCAGATGATAAAGCTGAATGACCATCTCTGCAACCTTCGTACAATGGTTGCTTTCCAGCATCCAACATATCATAAAATCTCCTAGCTT
>NC_027749.1:15932115-15937761 GCF_000695525.1 Brassica oleracea var. oleracea | reverse complement strand
CATCTTAACATACCTGTTTTTGCTTCCGGTTGTCGGTGAACTAACCCCATGAATTCGATTATACCTCGTTGGTATTCTTCCGTAAGCAATCTCGTGTTTGGATCCAAATGAGGTCGAACGATCCAAGAACGAAAATAATTTGAAGAAGACATATTTTTTATGAATCAAATCCGTGTGTAAATAGAGTAAGAGGGAGGATGAAGATATGGAGTGAATGAAGAGGAAGAGGAGTGCTTGTATTTATAGTTTAAATCCTGTCGACAGACCGAGGAAATTCCGACGAAATTCCGACGGAAAAGGCTAGTTCGTCGGAATTTCCTCGGAATTTTGTAAAATCTCCCAACGGCTCTCCAACGGCTATAATATTTCCTCGGAATTCATCGGTTTTTTCCGAGGAACACATTTTTCCTCGGAATATTCCGACGGATTGATATTCCCTCGGAATTCCGTCGGTATATTCCGAGGATTTCATTTTCCGTCGGAATGTCCGTCAGAATACCGCTGTTTTCTTGTAGTGACACCAACAAACAGACTGGGGAAATTCAGGATTTGCTTATAAAGGATGTATGCGATCTTGTCCAGACCAGAGCAGATGACATCATCTCAACCCAAGTTTCTCAATCTGAAGATGGATCTTTTGCTTTCTCCAACACCTTAACTTTGGAGCAAATAAACAACCTTGTTCTTGAGGTATGTTTTCTAAGTATTTTCTCATGTTACACATAATATCTAAGTTATTATAACTTATTTAGTTTTCATGCAGGCTGTTCCAAAGAAGAAAGGTCGATACGTTGGGATAGGTCGTTCAATCAATGATGGATTATCTTCTTCGGTTCATTCTCTTTATCCCGTTGACGACCTCATGGAACAGATCAAGAACAAAGACGAGGAGATTGCGTTCTTGAAAACCGACAATGCTGAGATCCGGGCTGAGCTGCAAGTAACCAAGAGTCTCACCGAAACAATTATGGATAAACAAAGAATCGTTTTGGAGAAGATTTTTAGTTTTTATTTTATTTTCAAACTTGTAATGTAAATATTAACTACTTTTAAAATTATGTTTAATATTATTAGTTTTAAAAATAATAATTTGAATACTAATTGTTTTAAATAATTAGAAAAAATTGCAAAATTTATCAAAATAAAATTTTTCGGATAATCCCGACGGAAACAAGCGGTCGGGTAATTTCGCTAATTCCCGACGGGAATGTGAAATAGTTACCGACCGACAAATTCCGTCGGGAAATCTCGATCTTCACGACAGGTTCAAGTTCATTGGTCCCGACGGATTTCTTCGGTCGGGAAATTATTCCTGATTACCGACGAGCTTTTACCTACAGAATTATACGTTGATAATCCGTCGGGAAAGGTTCTGTAGGTAACCCGTCGGGATTAGTCGGCCTTACTCTACGGATTCCCGACCGAGTTTCAATTCCCGACGAGATAGGGCCGACGATACTCTTCGTCAGGAATCTGTAGGGAATGTCGATTCCCTACAGATTCCCGACGATATTTTCCCTCGGGATCCGCCTGTTTTCTTGTAGTGAGAGTCTGTCACTGTTACCGGCGGGGACGTAGAAGTTATTGTCTCACTCGAGTCACGCAGTGGAGCAGGGTGACTTGTTAGGTGTTCCGGTGAAACAAGCAAGTCATCGACTGGGATATCAGTTTGTAGAGTTGGTGGCGTGACATAAACAGATTTCTCAATCCCCGGAAACTTATCCTCAAAGAAGACCACATCACGGCTCGTAAAGAATTCATTGGACTCAAGATCGTATACACGCCAAGCGTTCTTACCGAAGGGGTATCCCATAAAGAGGCATTTGCGACTTCGAGAACCGAACTTGTCTCTGTCTCTCGGTCGCGTGTGCGCATAGCACAGACAGCCAAACACCCGTAACTGATCGTAGATAGGAGGAGTTCCATGCAGAACTTCGTACGGTGTTTTACCATCAAGTACTTGCGTAGGAGTGCAGTTAATCCTGTGGGCTGCAGCTAATATACTCTTCCCCCAGAATTCGACAGGTAACCGAGACTGGAATAAGCAGGCACGAGCCACATTGAGGATATGGCGATGTTTTCGTTCAACTTTGCTGTTTTGCTGAGGTGTATAAGTGCATGATGTCTGGTGGATGATACTGTGTTCACGAAAGTAGGGTGCCAAGATCATGAACTCAGTCCCATTATCTGTCCGAATTGTTTTCACTTGCTTCCCAAACTGCCTATCAGCCATTGCACAAAAATTGCGTAAGAGGGAAGACACTTCAGACTTTTCAGCATAAGGTATGCCCTAACTGCTCGCGAGTGATCATCAACAATTGTTAAAAAATACACTGCCCCACACGAGGCTGGTGTGCGATAAGGTCCCCATACGTCACAATGAATCAAAGCAAAAGGTATAATGGCTTTATTAAGACTGTCTGGAAACACCTTGTGAGTCTGTTTCGCTTTAAAACAAATATCGCATTGACTAGAATCAGAAAAATCTATCTTAAAATCCTTAAACGCTGGTAAAGTAGATAAAGCCTTGTAGGATGGATGTCCAAGTCTTCGATGCCATAGAGTAGAAGTAGAATTCTGCGACTGTGAAACCCCATGAACTCTCGCGACTTTGACACCCGTAAAGTAGTAAACCCCCTCACGTTCTTCACCTGCTCCAATGAGAGTCCTCGAAAAACGGTCCTGTAGCACACACAGAGTATCAGTAAAGATTGCAATGCATCCAGTTTGTCTGAACAATTTTGAAACGGAGATAAGTGTGAAATTGAAATCTGGAACAAAAAGAACTTCATGTAGAACATAGTCCTTGCTGATACGTAACGATCCTCGTTTGGTGGCATGAGAATCACGTCCATTAGGAAACGTTACGGAAGATGCTGGGATGTCATATACGTCATGAAGTAACGTAAGGTCTCATGTCATATGATGTGATGCTCCTGTGTCAATAATAACATCAGTAAGTGTAGTTTTACCCGGCAAACGTTCCGATGAGAGATTGCTTTGTTGGTTTTGGATAGTGAGATCAGCGAAGCTATCTGGTCGGAGTTGATTGTTTGTGAGTTCTGAATGGCATTAGCATGACCTCGTCCATGGCAACGATTGTTGCTGGAGCGACCACCCCGACCTACTCGTTGTCCCGGAGAGGAGTTACTTTGCCGTTGTTGCTCAAGGAACCACTCTGGATATCCATGGACAAGGAAACATTCTGTGATATCATGTCCCGTCCTTCAACAATGAGTGCATGTGCGTGCTGGATCTCGAGAGCATGGAGGCATAACTTCGACTTTGGTAGTTTCTTGAGCAGGTGCTGTTTTGACGGAGAACCCTAATGCCTCTGATCGTTGTTCCTTGGATCGAGTGGATGTCATGTTTTGTTCTTCACGAACCACTCGAGAGTAAACGATGTTGAGATCAGGTAGTGGTTCCTCATCTGTGATACGAGATCGGATCGAAGCAAACCGCGAGTCATCGAGCCCAAAGAGAAATTTATGAACTTTAGCATCGTCTCTTTCTTTTTCTATGTCTGCAGCAGCATCACAAGTGCAGGGACGAGCTGTTTTCATGTTTTGCAGTTCTTCCCACAGCTTCCTGAGCTGCCCATAATAATCAAGGACTGATTTACCATCTTGCTTACAGTTTGTAATCTCATCCTGTAGTTGATGCAAGCGTGTACCATTCCTAACAGAGAAGCGGAAGCGTAATGTCTCCCAAAGCTTATGCGCGTCGAGACATGAGTAACAGTTGATCGTACTTTCGAGTCAATCGAAGTTCGAATCCAGCCAACAATCATGGAGTTTGTTGCAAGCCATCGAGAAAGGTCAGGTTCTGTTTCAGGTTTCACAATCGTACCGTCTATGAATCCCGTTTTCCTCTTTGCTTGTAGTGAGTTCCTAAGCTCCGTAGACCATTCTGAATAGTTTTCATGAGTGAGCAGAACCGACGTGATCAAAGCTCCAAGATTATCGGATGGGGCTAGGTAGTATGGTGATGCGTCAATGACATTAGGTGGAGTAGGATTAGTAGAGGATGAGGTAGCTGTAGAGAGATCAGCCATCTTTTAT
Source organism: Brassica oleracea var. oleracea (assembly GCF_000695525.1). Classification (NCBI taxonomy): domain Eukaryota; kingdom Viridiplantae; phylum Streptophyta; class Magnoliopsida; order Brassicales; family Brassicaceae; genus Brassica; species Brassica oleracea. The sequence goes on along the minus strand of NC_027749.1, from coordinate 15,933,700 downwards.
GATGATGGCGATAGTAGGATTAGGAGTAGGGTAGTTTGTAGAAGATGATCAATAGAAAAAAATAGGTCAAAGAGATCTAGGCTCTGATACCAGAAAATATGAATGTAACTGTTTATTCATCATCCCCTCAAGGGTATATATACAACAAGAGAATCATATGCTAGCTAGGAGGATTAACATAAAACCCCTAAGATATAGGAATATACAATGTTATCATTATCCCTTTAAAAACTTTGCTTTGTGTTAGATGTCAACCTTTATATTACCACACGTTTGTATTACCATAATGTTGATGCCACAACTATGCTCTGTCTTACCACATGATATTACGTGTATACGCACACCAATTAACCTAATGTGCACACTACCACAATCGAATGGTATGTCGATGTAGCACTTTAGGATCGAATCCACAGAGACCAATGATTACACTTTATTTCTATAGGATCAATATCAAGCTAAAACAATATGGGGGTTTTAAAGTTGATTTCGTAACAAGCAAGTAAGAGATTGATTTAATGTTTTTCAGATGATTAAGAATGCTAGCCAAGGGTGGTTTGATCGGGTGTTAAACAAGTATGAGCCAAACAATTATTCAAGTACAATTAAGAGTAAGTCCAGAACTCGGATCACTCAGATTGAATCAACCCACTCTCGTGGTATTGATTCCTTTGCAAGTCGGTCTTGATGCCAAAACTCTCGTTTGGATCAAGACAAGCTAGCAAGCTTTAGAGATCAAGTCCGATATGTTCACAATACACCCTAATATCTACTCTCGCTGACTAGGGATGCAATGCTTATTAATAACAGACCTAGTAACCTATTACACGGTTAATGAACATGTCAAACATAGGATATAACATTAAGCGGCCAGTTTAATGCAAGCATTAAGAATAGTTATGAATGAAGACAATCAAGGGATTCACTTATCTATGTTTAACTCACGGATCTAACACCCTAACACCCTAGACTAAGCAAGTGGATTACTCAGCCATGGACAGAGAAATCACAGAGATAACAGATGAAGCAAGCATGTCTGAATTAATAATAAAAAAGCAAAGAGGGTTTAGAAATCTTCTCCAAATGATGTAGAGATTCTTCTCTCTTAACAAGAGTACAAGTTTTCTCTCTCCAAAATCTCACTAAAAGTCACGTAGAATGTCTAGAATAATAAGAAAATATATATTGCAGGTCTCTGGCGGCTGCAGGAGAAAAAGGGGGAAGCCCTAGGTAAAATCCCGAAATATTTGGAAACTTCCTTAAAAATCTCTGCCGCTGGAGCAGGCACTCGGGTTGCTCCGTCAGCTGCTCTGCGGAAAAACTCCAAATTGCACTTTTTTCTCCTCTTTTCCTCCAACTGGTTTATCTCCCATCCAATGCAACTCCAGACATGCAATGACTCAAAAAAAAAGATAGATCCATCCATCTATCCTATCCGATTTCCATTTTGAAGGACTAAGAAGACTCGATAAAGACATGAAAACCAATTAGAAAACATAAATACAAGATACCAAAAACACCATATATCAATTCCCCCAGACTTAGATCCTTGTTTGTCCTCAAACAATGTCAAGTATCAAGAACA
>NC_027749.1:15928749-15932058 GCF_000695525.1 Brassica oleracea var. oleracea | reverse complement strand
GAATCTCTGAACCATATAAGCAGTAAAACTAGGACAACACACCCTTACCGAAACCCCACTGACTGTTGTTCAAGATCGGCTCCATACTCTACATCTCAAACCTGAAAAAGCAACACTATCGAGACAAAACTCTCTACATTCATTTAAGAGTAGCGTGAGCTTCTCATCATAGGCACTATTCAGGGTAGACGGGCTAGGTGTTAAACATGCTATTTAATGGTCGAGTCAAAAGTGTTTAGGGGCTACCATTTCATTGTAGAGGATGCAGGATATCACACAAAATGGCAAGAGAGGATAGATCCATTGATGTCCACAGCCTCTACTTGTTTTTGCTCTATCTGGAACGACTGCTCCGTTTTTGATCAGCCATCTGGATGATCAGATTATCTGCCTGCTCTCCAATCTTTCAACTTGGTACCCACTCTTTTGCTTGACCTTCCCAGTGGCTCATGTTTCTTTGATTTCTTCCCCTTCTCCATCACCTCATTTTCGTTTTTTTTTTTTCTAAGACTGATATGGTGATGTGACGAAGGAGGTAATACATGATGTTTGTGAGTGCCACTGGTGGTTCTGATTCTCCACCCCTGCTCTTGCGCAATTCAATTGTTATGGAGCGGTTGCTCCCTTAATCTGCTTGTTCTCCTTTCTAACTGAATTTCTGCAGCAGTAACGAGTAAGAGACTGCGTCGATCCTTTCCTCAACGACCTTTTTGCACATATCTGCACATATGACACTGAAAAACAAATGCATGAAGGTGGAATAAAGGCTATGGTGCAGGGTGGGAACTAGCTAAAGATGAGCTAGCCACTCAGGATCAGCAAGATGGATAAAAAGGATAAGAAGTCCTGAGTGTGTTCTCGTTTCTCTGATCTAATGCCCACACCAAGAAGAATTTCAGTCAGGATTATGTTCAAGTTAAATGAAGCTACGTCTTTCTGGTGTAACCTCGACAAGTCGAAATCTTCTAGAGAACCAAATGAGATAATGTCAGGGTGTTCCAGGTCCACATGTGTGTCTTTCGCCACTGCTAAGGTCACTGAATAAGATAACTAAAGCATGAGGTGGTCAGTGATCGACACAAAATAAGGTCCTAATTTCCACAAAATTTTGACTGACTCGATCAAAACTCAAAAGATAAACAAAAGAAAGAAACAAGTTAGTAAACGACGAAAACCCTCCCCCAGACTTACTTCACACCGTCTCTGGTTTGAAAATAAATCAGAAAGAAGGTGAAAACAAGAATAAACATTTTTTTTGTGAGATACTTACCTGAGTGGAGCGGGCGCTCCACGAAAATTCTGGGTGTTCTATCGCAAGATCTCCGTCTGGAGCAGTCTCTCCTTCAGCAACCCAGAATTTTTAAATATCTCGGATTTTTCTGCTTTTTGACCTGAGACTCAATAAACTAAAACGAAAAATAAGCAAACAAAAACAAAACCAACTTATATTTACACTTACCAGTGGGTTGCCTCTCACCAAGCGCTTGGTTTAAGTCACTAGCTTGACTTGGTGACAGGGATCAGTCGGGTTGAGCATGACGGCTTGTTCCAAAACAAGCTCCACAATCAGACTTGTTCAGCTTCAAAACTCTGCTCAAAAACCCTTTCACAGCAGCTTCTCCTTTCTCTTTCAGTTCATGTGTGAGAATTACCCTGACCTTAGAGAAAGGTTTAGAGGTACCCTTGCATTTTACCTCATACTCAATGGATTTTTCATCACACAACCGAGGTATCAAAGTCATCATAGGGTCACCCTTGACCCATTTCTTCTGGACTTTTTCATTCACCCTTGCATTCCCAATGAGTTTCTTCGTATCAGTGTGAGGATCTCCATCCAGGACTTCTTTGATCTCACCCTTTTTACCAAGCTCCTTCTTAGGAACAATGTCCAGCTGTTCTCCACTAACCACTGAGATGCAAGAGGCGTAGCGGATTTGTGATCTGGTTGGGACAGCCTTGTATAAAACCTTCTTGTTGATGTTGGAGAAGTAGACTCTCTTATTAGGCATGTCGACGACTGCTCCAACTGTATCCATAAATGACCTTCCAAAGATCAAAGGCATCTCATGATCCTTGCTCATCTCAACAACCTGAAATTCGGTATGGAGAATACAGTTCCCAACTTGGACATGAAGGTTGCGAATTGTGCCATAAGGGACTGTCCTGAAAGAGTTTGCAAAAACCAGTTTCACCTAAGCAGTCTCAATATCCACAATGTTCAGCTCGTCTACAATCGCCCTTGAGAAAAGGTTCACACTAGACCCAGAATCACAAAGAGCTTCCTTGAATTCCACTCCAGCAATGAAACAAGGAAAAACAAACTTTCCAGGGTCATCAACCTTAGGAAGTACCTTCAGCGATGGTGTCAGTGTTTCAGTAAAGAGTGCCTTGATATCCTCCTGAGACCAATGATTACACTTTATTTCTATAGGAACAATATCAAGCTAAAACAATATGGGGGTTTTAAAGTTGATTTCGTAACAAGCAAGTAAGAGATTGATTTAAGGATTTTCAGATGATTAAGAATGCTAGCCTAGAGTGGTTTGATCGGGTGTTAAACAAGTGTGAGCCAATCAATTATTCAAGTTCAATTAAGAGTAAGTCCAGAACTCGGATCACTCAGGTTGAATCAATCCACTCTCGTGGTATTGATTCCTTTGCAAGTCGGTCTTGATGCCTAAACTCTCGTTTGGATCAAGACGCGCTAGCAAGCTTTTGAGATCAAGTCTGATATGTTCACAATACACCCTAATATCTACTCTCACTGGCTAGGGATGCAATGCTCATTCATAACGGATATAGCAACCTATTACACGGTTAATGAACATGTTAAACATAGGATCTAACATTAAGCGGCCAGTTTAATGCAAGCATTAAGAATAGTTATGAATGAAGACAATCAAGGGATTCACTTATCTATGTTTAACTCATGGATCTAACACCCTAACACCCTAGACTAAGCAAGTGGATTACTCAGCCATGGACAGAGAAATCACAGAGATAACAGATGAAGAAAACATGTCTGAATTAATAATAAAAAGCAAAGAGGGTTTAGAAATCTTCTCCAAATGATGAACAGATTCTTCTCCCTTAACAAGAGTACAAGTTTTCTCTCTCCAAAATCTCTCTAAAAAGTCACGTAGAATGTCTAGAATAATAAGAAAATATATATTGCAGGTCTCTGGCGGCTGCAAGAGAAAAATGGGGAAGCCCTAGGTAAAATCCCAAAATATTTGTAAACTTCCATAAAAGTCTCTGGTGGCTGCAAGAGAAAAATGGGGAAGCCCTAGGTAAAATCCCAAAATATTT
>NC_027749.1:15911500-15928601 GCF_000695525.1 Brassica oleracea var. oleracea | reverse complement strand
GTTTGAAAGTGTGGGAACTCTCCTATTCTCAACAACCATACTTTAACCACGAATCTCTGAACCATATAAGCAGTAAAACTAGGACAACACACCCTTACTGAAACCCCACTGACTGTTGTTCAAGATCGGCTCCATACTCTACATCTCAAACCTGAAAAAGCAACACTATCGAGACAAAACTCCCTACACTCATTTAAGAGTAGCGTGAGCTTCTCATCACAGGCACTATTCAGGGTAGGCGGGCTAGGTGTTAAACATGCTATTTAATGGTGGAGTTAAAAGTGTTTAGGGGCTACCATTTCATTGTAGAGGATGCAGGATATCACACAAAATGGCAAGAGAGGATAGATCCATTGATGTCCACAGCGTCTACTTGTTTTTGCTCTATCTGGAACGACTGCTCCGTTTTGGATCAGCCATCTGGATGATCAGATCATATGCCTGCTCTCCAATCTTTCAACTTGGTACCCACTCTTTTGCTTGACCTTCCCAGTTGCTCATGTTTCTTTGTTTTCTTCCCCTTCTCCATCACCTCATTTTTTTTTTTTAAGACTGATATGGTGATGTGACGAAGAAGGAGGTAATACATGATGTTTCTGAGTGCCACTGGTGGTTCTGATTCTCCACCCCTGCTCTTGCGCAGTTCATTGGTTATGAGCGGTTGCTCCCTTAATCTGCTTGTTCTCCTTTCTAACTGAATTTCTGCAGCAGTAACGAGTAAAAGACTGCGTCGATCCTTTCCTCTCCGACTTTTTTGCACATATCTGCACATATGACACTGAAAAACAAATGCATGAAGGTGGAATAAAGGCTAAGGTGCAGGGTGGGAACTAGCTAAAGATGAGCTAGCCACTCAGGATCAGCAAGATGGATAAAAAGGATAAGAAGTCCTGAGTGTGTTCTCGTTTCTCTGATCTAATTCCCATAACAAGAAAAAATTCAGTCAAGATTAGGTTCAAGTTAAATGAAGCTACGTCTTTCTAGTGTAACCTCGACAAGTTGAAATCTTCTGGAGAACCAAATGAGATAATGTCAGGGTGTTCCAGGTCCACATGTGTGTCTTTCGCCACTGCTAAGGTCACTGAATAAGATAACTAAAGCATGAGGTGGTCAGTGGTCGACACATAATAAGGTCCTAATTCCCACAAAATTTTGACTGACTCGATCATAAAAACTGACTCAAACTAACTCAAACTAACTCAAAAGAAAAACAAAAGAAAGAAACAAGTTAGTAAACGACGAAAACCCTCCCTCAGACTTACTTCACAATGTCCCTGGTGTGAAAATAAATCAGAGAAAAGGTGAAAAAAAAGAATAAATTTTATTTTGTGAGATACTTACCTGAGTGGAGCGGGTGCTCCACGAAAATTTTGGGTGTTCTATCGCAAGATCTCCGCCTGGAGCAGTCTCTCCTTCAGCAACCCAGAATTTTTAAGTATCTCGGATTTTTCTGCTTTTTGACCTGAGACTCAATAAACTAAAACGAAAAATAAGCAAACAAAAACAAAACCAACTTATATTTACACTTACCAGTGGGTTGCCTCTCACCAAACGCTTGGTTTAAGACACTAGCTTGACTTGGTGACAGGGATCAGTCAGGTTGAGCATGAGGGCTTGTTCCAAAACAAGCTCCACAATCAGACATGTTCAGCTTCAAAACTCTTCTCAATAACCCTTTCACAACAGCTTCTCCTTTCTCTTTCAGCTCATGTGTGAGAATTACTCTGACCTTAGAGAAAGGTTTAGAGGTACCCTTGCATTTTACCTCATACTCAATGGATTTCTCATCACACAACCGAGGTATCAAAGTCATCATAGGGTCACCCTTGACCCTTTTCTTCTGGACTTTTTCATTCAACCTTGCATTCCCACTGAGTTTCTTGGTATCAGTGTGAGGATCTCCATCTATGACTTCTCTGATCTCACCCTTTTTACCAAGCTCCTTCTTAGGAACAATTTCCAGCTGTTCTCCACTAACCACTGAGATGCAAGAGGCGTAACGGATTTGTGATCTGGTTCGGACAGCCTTGTAGAAAACCTTCTTGTTGATGTTGGAGAAGTAGACTCTCTTATTAGGCATGTCGACGACTGCTCCAACTGTAGCCATAAATGACCTTCCAAAGTTCAAAGGCATCTCATGATCCTTGCTCATCTTAACAACCTGAAATTCGGTATGGAGAATACAGTTCCCAACTTGGACAGGATGGTTGCGAATTGTGCCATAAGGGACTGTCCTGGAAGAGTTTGAAAAAACCAGTTTCACCTAAGAAGGCTCAATGTCCACAATGTTCAGCTCGTCTACAATCGCCCTTGAGACAAGGTTCACACTAGACCCAAAATCACAAAGAGCTTCCTTGAATTCCACTCCAGCAATGAAACAAGGAAAAACAAACTTTCCAGGGTCATCAACCTTAGGAAGTACCTTCAGCGATGGTGTCAGTGTTTCAGTAAAGAGTGCCTTGATATCCTCCTGAGACCAATGATTACACTTTATTTCTAAAGGATCAATATCAAGATAAAACAATATGGGGGTTTTAAAGTTGATTTCGTAACAAGCAAGTAAGAGATTGATTTAAGGTTTTTCAGATGATTAAGAATGCTAGCCTAGGGTGGTTTGATCGGGTGTTAAACAAGTGTGAGCCAATCAATTATTAAAGTTCAATTAAGAGTAAGTCCAGAACTCGGATCACTTAGGTTGAATCAACCCACTCTCGTGGTATTGATTCCTTTGCAAGTCGGTCTTGATGCCTAAACTCTCGTTTGGATCAAGACGCGCTAGCAATCTTTAGAGATCAAGTCTGATATGTTCAGAAAATACCCTAATATCTACTCTCGCTGACTAGGGATGCAATGCTCATTCATAACAGATATAGCAACCTATTACACGGTTAATGAACATGTTAAACATAGGATTTAACATTAAGCGGCCAGTTTAATGCAAGCATTAAGAATAGTTATGAATGAAGACAATCAAGGGATTCACTTATCTATGTTTAACTCACGGATCTAACACCCTAACACCCTAGACTAAGCAAGTGGATTACTCAGCCATGGACAGAGAAATCACAGAGATAACAGATGAAGAAAACATGTCTGAATTAATAATAAAAAGCAAAGAGGGTTTAGAAATCTTCTCCAAATGATGTAGAGATTCTTCTCCCTTAACAAGACTACAAGTTTTTTCTCTCCAAAATCTCTCTAAAAAATCACGTAGAATGTCTACAATAATAAGAAAATATATATTGGAGGTTTTTGGCGGCTGCAGGAGGAAAAGGGGGAAGCCCTAGGTAAAATCCCGAAATATTTGGAAACTTTTTTAAAAATTTTTGTCGCTAGAACAGGCACGCCAGACTGCTCCGCACGACTGTTATGCGTGAAAAACTCCAAATTGCGCTATTTTTCCCTTCTTTTCCTCCAACTGGTTTATCTCTCGTCCAATGAAACTCCAGACCTGTAATGATTCGAAAAAGACTAGGAAAACTCGATAAAGACTTGAAAACCAATTAGAAAACATATATACAAGATACCAAAAACACCATATATTACCACACGCTTGTCAAGCATGATAAAACATTCAATTTGCACTCACAGCATACTGTTATTTTCTTCTCTGTAGGATGAATTATGCTACATGTCTTTCGTTCTCCTCCGGTGAATAGCACATCTAATCTTTTTTAAGTTGCTTGACACTCAACATGTTGTTTATAAATATACACATCGTTCACAACATAGCTTTTTCCCTTCAACATAATTTAACACACCTTTCCCATTAACCATCAGTTTGCGATTATTCTCAAGCTTGACATTAAGTGAAAGTAGTTTCCAAACTTGAAAACATACCTTGATTTCCACACATCATGCAGAGTCTACAAACCATGCATCACCTCTCTTTGTTATTTGAAGTTCTACTTGTGGTATCAGCATAACTTCATCTTTCTCTTCTACCTCTGCAAAGTGTGCTTGGTTGTTTGCATTTGGGCATTCATACTGAAAATGCCACAAATTGTGAAATTTATAACACTCAGTCACCGCCTTTTTTAAAGAGCGTCCTCTATTCATAACTCGTCGTCAGAAAGATCATCTATCCCTGCCTTTGACATTGGGAGCTTGATCATCTTCTTTACAACTGGATTTTTTTTTTCTCATGGACAGACAAAGAACTTTGAAACTCATTGATAGTCATGCATCTTGTATTTTTCGTTTCTTCAATGGACAGCATTACATATGTGAATTTTTAGTTAGTGTTCAAAGGATCTTCTCAACAATCTTTAAGTCTGCCATGTCTTCCCCCGCTGCTCCTCGTTTTGTTGGAGTTGTCATTAGTCTTCCAAAATAATCGTCAATGTTCTCACCCACCCTCATTGGGAGAAGTCTCTTTTTAGAGTTTGAAGAAGAGATTGATTCACCCTCTCATGTCTTGATTCACCCTCTCATGTCCTCTCCAAACTTTCTCTTCATTGCATTGCAAATGATTTTGGATAGTGTACGATCCGAAATTTGCTCAAGCCCAACCCTATCAATTGTTTGGAACATATAGTGTTTCATATGCTGATCATTTATCTTGATATCCTCCAAATATTTCAGCAGCGTAGCAGCCACTTTGACTCCCTCATTGTGTCAGTGTAACCAGACTCCATAATCCGTTAGCTGAGAAATGATTTTCCATCAGTTCAATCCAGTGACCGTAGTGTGGTCATCAAAATGATATATTTTTGCTTTGCTTTTAGGTTGATATCAAATGTACATGTTAGCTCATAGATACAAAAAATTGCATAGGAATGATCAACTTTATTTAATGTTTTCATAATGCTTACAACGAATGAACTTAACGAAAATAAAAACACCACTAACTCAACTAGTAAATATATAACATAAATTGTCTTATTCTAAATCCATGCGACTGTCTCTTATTACTAAAATGATTAAAAATTCTTGATAAAAATTGATTTGGTTTGGTTAAAAATTTAGATTCAGTTTGGTATTTGATCAGTTTACACACAAATTCCATTTGGTTCCAATCATAGAATTTGGCTCAGATTCGGTTCTATCTGCGACTTCGATTCTGTAAATTGATGCAGAAATGCTTTTGAAAGGTAAAAACTGTAAACAGCTTCTGAAAATCCTTTTTGTTTGTGAAGAACATTTTTCTAGCGGAGTTCATTTCCTATATTCATATGACAACCATAAATAAATGGGATAATCTTTTAATAATGTCACTTTTTTAGTAGCCACGACGATGGTAAAGCATCTGAAGATCATTGCAATGGTTGCAGGTCCAAGGAACCAGATAAGGGTCTAAACAATAAGTATGGATCCGCCGGAAATTGCAGATGTGACATCTTATGAAAAGATCCTCTGGTTCACTGAGGGAGCATCTACCACACGCTGAAGCTCGAGTCTGCATCCACACCAAAAAAAAAGAACAATGTTGCAATCAAGAAGAGCGCAGAAACTAAAGACTCGGTTTCTTTCTTGAGAGAGAGAGAGAGAGATAGACGGCATTACCAGTGGATTGAAACCTTGTCTTTCTTCTCCTTCTTCAGGGAGTACTACAAGAGAGTTGTTTGTTGAAGTTGGGTCAGGGACTGTTTGTGAATATATCTTTTGATCAGAAGATCCTGCGTCTTCTATCTTTGTGATAGTTACGAAACTGAACTTGCACAATGGACATGTTGTCTTCTTTCTTTCCGAAACCTGCAGATATACATCATAGTTGTATCATGGCAATATCTGTATTGATTTAGGAGTTAATTTTAGTCTGAAGAAGATAACTCACCAAACGGTCTACCCATTGCTGGATGCAAGAATAACAAAACCTGTGGCCGCAAGGGAGAATACCTCTAGTGGAACTGAACCCCGTCCAGCATATGACACAAGAAACCTGCGCAGAGACCATCTTAGTTGCTTCCGTCTCTTCTTCTCTTGAATCGGGCTTGTTGAAGTTTGATTTCTCTGCATTGATTGATCTCGGGCGTTTAAATACAGCTGAGTGATTCCAATTCTCAGACTCCTCTATTTCATCCGCAGCCCAGTCTTGTGTTGTAGAGTCTCGGGGATGTTCACGAGCTGATGTTTCTCCATGTTCTAAAACACAGTCCTCCACATTTTCATCATTAAGCTCCCTAGGATCCTGAGACTTTCTTTGTTGCTCGTCAGGAATGTCATGACAGTTACTATCAGATTCCCCATCAGAATCAAGGTCGATAAGGTTTCTGGAAGAGCGTGGCTTTACTAACCGCCTCTTTCCTTTCCGTGAAGATTCCGCCACGCAAGTGTATTCCTTGTCTTCAAAAATATTACTTGGCCTCTTTGTTCTCAGTCTCACTGAGTGTTTGGTTGATTCTGTATTTTTCTGAAGACCAACGAAAGGAGCTTAGAGACAGAAAAAAAAACTTATTCTAGCAAACACATAACATTGATGCAAGTAAGCATGTTTTGCTAATTCTAAAGCTTCCTTCCACAGTGTTGCGGATACGCTATTATAACACCAGTCGTCCGAATCACATAGAAACTATGCAAATTGATAAAGCTATTCTGATCTTTTGGATAGTAGAACAGCACAAAACGTTGGTACTATTACTTAAAACATTAAAAAAAACTATACCTATAGGTGGGAAGATAAAGAATTCAGAGCTCTAAGGTTCCAGATTCAGCTTGCATCTAAGCAAAGAAAAAAAATGAGATTAGAAGGCTTACCTCTTTCAATAAGACAGAGTCCATCCAAGTGGAAAGCTCAGAAGTGCGGCGGCTCCTCCTGCTTTCTTCACCATTAGAAAAGTATTTATCAAAAGTATCAGCAGGATTATTGGCCTTCTTAGTGACTTTAGCTTCTCCAGAATCCGCAGGAAGTTCAACCATCAAAGGACCAACCTCTTCCCCACTAGAATAAAATAAAATAAAAAAGCATAAGGCTTTTTATCAATCAACATTTCAAACAAGAAGAAGAAAAAAAAGAAAACCTTTCAAAGGTATAAGGAGCCTCGGAAACTCGTCTGCCTTCCCTTATGCAAGCTTCCACCCATTGATGATTGACTACAATTGTATTGAACTTGTTAGCAAGATGGTACTTTTTGCCTTCGAATTTCCAGCAAACCTATCACATAATAAAGCAAAAAGGGTATGTGTGAATTTGTTTTCTTTACATAAATTAAAAACAGAAGAGGAATTGACACAGACCAAATGGGTAATGGATCTTGACATAGCGCCGACATAACTAGCACCAGAAAGGGAGATAAGCTTGATGAGCTTGAACCTCTCCGAGCCGTGATAGCCACTCACAGTAGCAACCACGTTTTCCATACCTACTACAAATAACAGCAGCAGAAGATAGATCCACTGAGAAAATGGGGACTGCTTCGATAAACCCTAGATTGTGAAATCGAGCTAAATCAGAGCAGATTACTGAAACCCATGAAGCGATGGAAACCCTAGAAACTGCAATTTCTGATTTGCGGCGAATATCTCTTTCTTCTGTGGCAGATGTCTCTCAGTTTCCCTCTTCTTCTACTCAGGTCTGTAAAGGCGGGAATTTCAATTAATTTGGGATCGACAGATGATCTGCGAACCCATTCATTGTCCATTTCAACCCGTTTTAACAAAACAAAAAAATCGTATTTGGTCAAAAGAATGTCCTTATTAAAAAAATATATATTTATCTCATACAATTTATTTACAATTACATTCTTTTTGCAAAATAATAATATAGTCATGTAGCAAACTACAAAATTTCTATTCATGTTCAACTTAGTTAAAAAAAAATAAAATAATTATCTTCTTTTTTTGTTTTTTCCCCCATTTTGCATCTCTGAGTATCACAGCTACAAGTGGCAACACTTGTCCAAAACAGTACTCTCTCTAGTTGATCCAAGGAAAAAAACAGTACGCTCTCCTTAGAAACTCAAGTTAAGAAGCGCTCGCAAAATCAGATAAACAATAGCACTCAAAGGCAACCACTGTCTCTTGACCATACACAGAGATAATCCAAACCCACAGTTGAACATCCGATGAGTTATTAACCATATGTACTCAGAGTTGGTGGTGGCCTCATCTGTGACTAAGATTTCAGCGTGGAGCATTTGTTGCAGCAGAGCCGTAAGGCGCATTGTTGGATGATCCAGGAGGAGGGCCTCTTGGGAAGTAGTAACCGGGTCCTGGAGGGAAGTATCCTCCTGGTTGAGTTACTCCTTGATAAGGATACTGAGCTGTGCCAACAATTGAATTTGGTGCAGTTGCAGTACCAGGAGCTGGTGGAGGGATGTATCCCTGCAAAAGTAACAAAACATATAAAGCTCATCGTATTCCAAGCAGAGAGCAAAGTTCTAACCAAATCTACATCTCATCCTTCTACATATAATGCGTCTCTTTACCTTTCATTAGATGGTCAATAAAATGTGGAAAACTATAGTAACTAGGCTAGTACAAGAATGACGAGTTAGCAAAAAGCTTGCAAAGCGAGAAACTAGCGAACCTGGTAAGCATCACCATAGTAACCAACTCCATTCTGAGAAGCGTCATTTTCAGCAGTGTTATAATGGCCACCTTCATTTGATCGTCAGATACAAACTCTTAAATTACTAAACAAAATTTGTAGAGGAATGGAGCTAAACAGAACAATTTAGTACCAGCTCCTCTGTCCGCATTTGCACTGTTCATTAACTGTGCTTGAAGTTTTTGTACTTCCATAGCCATGGTCATGTAGTTCTTCTCCATTGCCTGAAGTGACTCTATATGGTCGTTGTAAAACTTCTTCTCATAGTCATACGTTGCCCTGCAGAATCAGATACCAAACATGATGGGGACCTTCATAAGAGAAAGATACAAACATGGTAACTACAAAAGAAACAACTACCTGCACTGCTGGTATTCCTGTCTCAAACCATCAAGCTCGGACATGAGAGCAGGAACTTGCTGCACATCTGAGCGAGACTTCTGAAGCTCCTGAGTCAAATGATGCACTTTAGACATAAGTTCCTCCCTGGCCACGACCAGGCTCCGTGCCTCTGCATGAGCCTCTTGCATCTCCAGCTTCAAAGCGTCAGACTTTCGAAGCTCAGACTCTATCTTCGCAACTTTGTCAGCAAGACCGCTCATCCGCTGCTCACCCTCAGACTTCATGGACCCTATCTGAGAATGCAGCATCTGCAACTCGTGCTGCGCTGCTGCTAGCTCTTGTCTCAGGTTACCATGAGTAGCAGCAAGCCTCTGATTCTCTATGGCTAGTCTCTGCATTTCCCCGTGTTGGGCCGCGAGTTTTTGCTCCATGAGTTGAGGTGGAAAGGAAGGAACGGAGCCAAAAGCCTCCGGGTGAGGGAGGCCAGGACGATGCATATGATGCGGTGGAGGAAATATTCCGTTGCTTCCCATCAAACTGAGAGAACATAAGAGAAAGGAAGAATGATTAACGCAGATACACACAAGCTGCTATGAATCAATGTAAGCACGAAGAAACATTCATCAGGTCAATGGATTTACAAGTTTAGGGCCGAAATTAGGGTTCTACACATACCGATTAACTCTAGATTAGATCAAAAGGAGATCGACGGGTCCCTTTGAAGCAGTAATGGTAAAAGAGGATAGTCGAAGAAGCTTACTGGTTGATTTGATCGACAGTATGAGCGAGTTTAAGAAAGAGATAATGCGGCGGGGGAGAGAGTAAGATTAGCAATCGGCGGCGTAGGGTTTCTAAACCGACGTGCAGCTTTCCAGTGGTGAACCGGAAACAATGGTGTCCCTCGTGGAAGGAAAATCTAAACGGTTAGGGTACGGTTTTGAAATATCAAAGCGGGTCAAATATGCTAGTGTTCGCCCGTCTAATATCGGGTGGGACTTACCCGACCCGGAAACAAGTCTAAACGATTTGGATTAATTAACGTTTTACCCGACCCGGAAACAAACGACGGTTTTTTTTTTCTACTCCGACCTCGACAGATATGTAACAAATACATTCAGACTCTTTTTCATTCTATCACCACTCTTTCTTCTTCCTCTTCCACTGGGCATTGCTTGGTTCGTTCTATGTTTCTCCTGTCGTGATGGCGAAGACTAATGTGAGCGACAACTTCCCGGCATCTGTGTGGTTGTCCGAGAAAATGGTTGAGTTTATTGATCTCATGTACAAGTGTGTATTTAACATCGAGTTTGTTACAGTATTAGCGTAATCTGTTTCCTATATTACAGGGATTACAAAACTGATGAGAATATACATTAGATATGTTATTGTAAAGGAGAGACCGCAATAGTAATGCAAAAAGTAAACCGAAACAACTATTGTTTATTAGAATCTCTTTTAAACAATATATTACAAGATATGCTTAATTCAGCTTTTACACGTCTAGTGTTAACATCCTAACACACGCTACTGAAAGATTTCTAAGCTACAATGCTTATGTCTCTCTTTCGTCAGTACTTCAGCAATTGCTTCAGCATGACCAAGACCACACTCAAGAGCTTTTCTCTCTCTATAAAATCAGCTTCTGTGTCTGTATCTGTCCCGACGACCCTCAGAGTTATTTTATCATTAACTCCACGTTCTACAATGCTTTCTCTCCAAGGCATCAAGAATATGAACATCTTCCAAAACAATAAGTGCAACTTTCATTTTCTTGGAATTGCATTTATTCCACTTTCTTTAAGTCATAAACTAGATACCCAAGTTTATTCCTCTTGCCTTTTCTCCAAGATACTCTCTTGCTCTCTAAGTCAACACGACTCCTGCTCAGCACCTTGAATCCACATGGTCTTCACCACTCAACATGACGTCTGCTTCATCAACTACGTCAGCGACTACTTCAGGGCAGACATCTTACATCTTCAATCTCCCCCTTTTAGCTTTGTGTGCCGATGAATCACAACAATCTTCTGGTTCAGCAACCACGTTCCTCACCTGGAAACTTCCACACCAAATGTGATTTTTCCCCCACGAGATGTGCACCACACCATGCTTTTCTCCCCCATGAGATATGCATTCTCTGTACCAGAACATCACCATTCTCCCCCTGCTTGATTGCATATTAAGCTAAAACATATGCTGTCAAGATTTACAGACCCAACAGTTTGCTTCTTCATGTATAATCATGACACAGCTCCTGCTGCAGCGGAAAACAAGTACTGCATCACGACCTGATGCACCTGTCGAACTACCCTTCGACCAGCTTCTGTTGAGGACCTGGCTTCCGTCGTGTGTCGTCTTTTTGACCATGAGCCCTTCCCCATCCACGCCGAGTGCCCTCTGCACTCGTTGTTATTGTCTCGGAGTGATTTCACTATCACCCTCCTGAAGATCATCTCACATCACTTCCTGACGCACTTCGATCTCCTTCCCCTTTGTGCCACAAACAACTTCGTGTCCTGGCTCCAGACTTAATGCTCCTTGATCAACCTCAAGATCACTCCTACCAGAGTTGCATCATTCTTCTGATGTCTCTTTCTTGATCTCATCGAGTAAACCACTCTTGGCTATGGACACCTCTTCAGCCCTCTTGGGTTTAGTGAAAGTCTTGTTCACCTTTTTGGCCATGTTTCTGCTCTTCTCACGAGCAAAACATTCCACCTTCTTGTGTTCAACCATTCCACAGAACCAACAACACATTCGATGTTGGTTCTTGCTTGGTCTGGCACAGTTGCTGATGCACCGATCAGTCTCCTTCCTTGTACCAGATGCACAACCATGCTTCAGAACCTCCTGTTTGACCTTCATGTTGGTGCACTGATGTACGACATTTGGCTTGTTACTCACAGCTACGTGCTGTAGAACTTCATGATGTACTCCTTGTCGCACGTCCCGACGTACTTCCTTACAAGCTTCTTTGGCTCCACTTTTTGATGTGCCTCTTTGATCAACCAAATTGAAACAATCACGTCGAATATGTCCTTGAACTCCACAAGAATAACATGTTGGACCATAAATCTTCATATCATATACTCTCTCAATATGATGCTTCTCCCTCAATAGTCTGAAACACTTTGGCCTAATATGCCCAACAACTCCACAATGATGACATACAGGTATGAAGGGTCGCTGAGATACACTCTTTACCTCTGGAATTTTCCTTGTAGGAGACGATGAAGCAGTTCTCGTTGCAGTTGCAGTTGCAGTCTTTACTGCAGTCTTTCCATATGAAGTATTCCTTGCATACATCTTAACTACTGGCTTCATTGCAGACATGGATACACTATCTGTTTTTCCTTTCTGAGTTTCACCAGGTTTAACACGAGCTTGTCTTGTTTCTTCTTTCTCTACTTGCAAGTCCTTTTGTAGAACTTCAATAAGTGCTTCAAGACGTCTCTGCTCTTTTACTAGCACCATATTCTCTTTTCCAAGCTTTACTAACATTCCACACACTTGTTTGTAGCACTCTTTGATATCATCATCTTGTCCTTCATCATATTTTCCCTCCTCGGATTCAGAATCTGATTCAGATGATGTACTTGCTTCATCTTTGTGTGCACCAAAAGCAACTAGGTTGAGCACTTCGTCTTTTTCTGATTCATTATCATCTTCCCTTATGAAGGATCTTTCTTTCTTCTGCATCTCACTGTGTCCAATTTTTCTCCACCTAAAGCCTTTGAATCTTCTTCTCTTGGCCATTGGACATTCCCTTTTAAAATGTCCATATCCTCTGCATTTATAACATTGCAACTCTTTATTACTGCATGGCACGCCATCTTCTTGCCTTTGTTTGCTCACACCAACTTTCTCATGTCCTTGCCACTGCATCACTTCCCGTAGTACTTGGTGAAGTCCGCGAATCATCTTAACCATCTCATCTTCATTCTCTGATTTTTTACTTGTCGTTTCAGCAACTTCCAGGTTAACTTCAGTATGATTGCCCACACCATCAAGCTCCATCTCATGAGCTTTTAACATACCCACAACTTCGTGAAAGCTGAATTTATCTATGTCAAGAGACACAAACATTGCTGCCTTATAACCTGTAAATCTTTCTGGCAGACACCTTAAAAACTTCTTCACCAGTTTCTTGTCCTTGTATTCCATGTCCAGAACACGACCCTCTTGTGCTAACGCACTGAGTTGAGAACTAAAATCTGATACAGACTCATGTTCTTCCATCTTCAAGTTCTCAAATTTTGATTTTAAAAAATCCATCCTTGAGCTCTTAACCTTCTCAGTTCCTTCAAAGTGTAATTGCAGAATATCCCACGCCTCTTTTGCATTCTTGCAGCCTTGAATCAGATCAAATTGCTTCTTTTTGATTGATGTAAAAATACCACATAAAGCTTTTGCATTATACTTTGACATCTCCTTCTCATGCTTTGTCCATGTAGCCAATGGTTTGTTGACCACAACACCATCTTTATCTACTGTTTTGGGAACTTCATAACCATCTTCCACTAATGCCCAAACATCCAAATCAATACTTTGTAAGCTTGCCTTCATCTTCACTTTCCAATGCCCATATTGTTCAGGATCAAGCATAAGCTCAGCCACCATGCTTTCTGCTGTACTCTGTCTTTCCTTCTTTTCTCTTGCCTTCGGGATCTTCACCAGTAACTTAGGTGACCCGCTTTGATACCAATTGTTAATGTAAAAGAGACACCAAAATAGTACTGCAGAAAGTAAACCGAGAGACAAAACACTACAAGCAAACAACTATTGTTTATTAGAATCTCTTTTAAACAATCTATTACAAGATCTGCTTAATTCAGCTTTTACACGTCTAGTGTTAACACCCTAACACACACTACTGAAAGATTCCTAAGCCACAATGCTTATGTCTCTCTTCCGTCAGTACTTCAGCAACTGCTTCAGCACGACCAAGACCACACTCAAGAGCTTTTCTCTCTCTATAAAATCAGCCTCTGTGTATGTATCTGTCCCGACGACCCTCAAAGCTATTTTATCATTAACTCCACGTTCTACAATGCCTTCTCTCCAAGGCATCAAGAATATGGACATCTTCCAAAACAATAAGTGCAACTTTCCTTTTCTTGGAATTGCACTTATTCCACTTTCTTTAAGTCAAAAACTTGATACCCAAGTTTATTCCCCTTGCCTTTTCTCCAAGATAATCTCTTGCTCTCCAAGTCTACACGACTCTACCTCAACATCTTGACTCCACATGGTTTTTACCACTCAACATGACGTCTGCTTCAGCAAGTACGCCAACGACTATTTCAGGGCAGACATCTTACATCTTCAAGATATTCTTTTAGTCACAACAAAGAAAGTTTCCTATTACTTTTACTGATATGGTTAAAGAAAATGATGAGAACGAAGATGATGATTGGGACACTTTCCAGTCTTTTCCTGCTTCCACAAAATTTGAAGAAGAAGCTGATGATTAACATCTTGCAACAAGAGAAGATTCTGTTGACAAACGCAAAGGGGTCGAAGAAGCTCCTACAAGCGAGAATGACAAAACCTCCTCCGATGAACGAAGAATCAGTTGAGAATCTGAAAATATTACTGTCAAGATCAATCTTCCTTCAGCTGAAGCAGATTCGCCAGCTATAAATGATACATCAGATGATCTCCAACCGCAACAGTTTCAAAAGCCACTTGATGTTGGCCGTGTAGCTCATGTGGTTGTTTCGGAAGAGACAATGGCTGGAAATAAGAGTGAGGATAATTGAACATTAGACGATTAATATTCTTACGGTGAACAATTATGATTCAGTTGTGTTTTCTTATGTAAGTTGTAGTTTTGTTACAATTGATGTATCTTAGCAGGAGAAGTCGTTGGCAAGTACTGATAGATTTTAAAAGCTATCTTTGATGTTGATCCAAGATTCCATCGCTGATCATATACATAAACTCACTAATTCAGTTACTGGAGATGGTGACGGAGAAGACAAGCTAACCAAATTTGTTTAGTTCTTAGGTTTAATCAGTGTTTTGAAACCCGATCCGGATCCGCGGTTGAACCGGTAAACCCGATGACCCAGAAAAAATCTGGTTTGGGTTTTGTGAAAAACTCAATATTTAGAAACCCACAAACACCCGTAAAAACCCAGTAAAACCCGGAACCCGATACCGGTTGAACCACTGGTTGAACCAATAAATAACTTTAACTTCTTTTTTTTAGTTTTTAATTATGTTTTTAGATTAAGTTTTATATTATAAATTTCCAATTAAGAAATTAGGTGATGATTAAAAAAAAAGTTAGGTTTTTCTTTTTCAATTTTATATTTGTAATTTTTAGATTTTGATGAAGATTTCACTATGTCACCTGAAGAAAATAAAATGAACGATGGTAGAGAGAACCAAAATTAGTTGATGTGATTTGGTGTTAGTGTATTTTCGTTATTGACAATTTATTATCATGATCTTTTACTTTTGGTTTATTTTGTATTTGAAGTTTAATTTATTATTCACATTACACATTTAAATATTTATAAATTTTATGTCTTGATTTTTTTAGATGTCATACATCTTACCTTGTTAGAGAAAATTTTAAATAGTTTAAACTATTTTTTAATATTTTGTATGTCAAATGAAAATAAAAATATAAAAACTAAAGTTAAGTATTTTCTAAATGTTTTTAAAAAATATTTACTAAATATTAAACTTTAGTTTCTATATTTTTATTTACATAGATGATATATTGAGTTATTCTTGGGTTCACCCCCTAGGGTTCACCGGCCAATGGGATTTCATTATTTCAAATTCGATATTTTTTAAAAAAGGAAACAAAATATTGTCAAGTTATATTATATTTAAAAAATATATATATAGTAGTTACAGAAAAAGGAATTTAAAAAAATATTTTTAACATCGCCAACAAAACACTAAACCCTAAATCCTAATCCCTAAACCCTAAACCTTTGGGTAAACCCTAAACCCTTGGGTAAACCCTAAAATCTTGGATAAATCCTAAACTCTAAATAAAAAAACACTAAACACTAAACTCTAAACACTAAACCCTAAATCGTAAACCCTAAACCCTAAACCCTTGAGTGTTTTAGTGTTTAGTGATTTTGATTTAGAGTTTAGGATTTATCCAAAGGTTTAGGGTTAATCCAAGGATTTCGGGTTTAGGGATTAGGTTTTAGGGTTTAGTGTTTTGCTGACGACGTTAAAAAAATATTTTTTTTTAATTACTACTATTTTTTTATTTAATTCTTTTTAACTTTTAATTTTAAAAACATAATATAATTTGACAATATTTTTTTTTCTTTTTTAAAAGATATCGAATTTGAAATGATGAAATCATATTGGTTGGTGAATCTATATGTTCATCCTAGGGTGTGAACCCAAGAATAAGTCATTATATAATAAAATTAATTAATTTATTAATCTGCAGTTCACCCGCGGTCGACCCAGTGACCCAGTAACCTAGTAAATTATTTGGTTCAGTGTCCGGGTCGGGTTTAAAAACATTGCGTTTAATTGAGTAAACGCAATTGCTAAATAACAGGTGGGTATAATGACGAGCCTATAACTTTAGAGGGAATTACATGAAACGTGCGGTCGGGTCCACTGTCCACGTAATCAAGACTAAACGCAATCTATTCTATTAAAACTCTTATATGACCGATTGATATTAATTGGGTCCAACTTAAATTTTTTACGTTTTTGTATAACTGCATCAATTTATAATAAAGCTATGTAACCAGTAACCATCCTTCATTTATATCACGTATTCTCCCTTAATAATTGGCTGCGCCTTCCTTTTGCTTAATAATCAGTTGAGCCTTTATTTTTTAAACGAAATTTAAATGTAACCACTACACAATGAGGATTGTAACCACCACATCATATCACCTAAAATTTGGGAGCCACCATTTAGAATAAAGTTATTGTTTAATTAAAAAATCTATTCTATTAAAACACAAGTATGACCAATTGATATATGTTGAGTCTAATAATTGTTTTTCTATGTTATCAAATCTAAAAAAAAAATAAAACATAATACTTTTAAACTGAATTGAAATTAAAACTGTATTTCCATAACTACCATCTATTGGTCAAAACATGTATTTTGTAACCTCCTTTCCATAATTATCGATGGCCACACCACTTCTTTCTAATATTTATATTCGGCAACTGTTATATAAATGATAATAATTATTCTTTTCTTTTGGGTTTATATCAAAACTAAGTTTGCTTACTTCCTTTCAACAGTATTCTATCAAAATTTTC
>NC_027749.1:15909542-15911222 GCF_000695525.1 Brassica oleracea var. oleracea | reverse complement strand
AAAATAGGGTTTAACGGTTTTAATAGAAATAAACATTCATATAAACTCATTTAGTTTAACGGGACCGAAATAGGTTATTCGATCAAAAATATTTATTAAATGTTATCTATTCTATTAAAACAACAATATGACCAATCAATAAAAGTAGGATCCAAATATTTTTTTATTTAAAGAGTTATTATCTATTAAGTAAATAATATAACTGTAACCCACTAACCCCATATTTCTTTTTGTAAACGAACCCACTAATTCTATATTTTAGAATTAATTTTGCGTTTTAAAGGTAACCTGGTTACATTGGATCACAATTTATAAAACCCATTTTATTTTGTTAAATAGGATTACAAAGAGAAACACAATTACAAAGAAAAGTATAAATATGATTATAAAGAAAAATATAAATATGAAAATTAATTTTTTTTTTTAAATGTAAAACAAAAAATATACCCGCCCTTTTTAAGGGCGGGTCAGAATCTAGTATCTCTTACAATTTATATCTGAAATAACCCTATTCTACTAGATGATAATCCGTGGAGGGCGCGGAGTGATTTAAAAACAAATATAATATAAAAAAAATGACCAAAATGACACCAATCTAAGTTTCTGTCTCAAAAATAGCATTCAAAACCCAAAATCACAAAACTAGGTTTCATTAAAAGGTTCATTTATCATAGTACCCCTTCTTTTATTTTCTATTTACATTTTTTTTTGCTGAAAACTGGAGATCTTCATCTCTCTCAAGCGGCGACGGCTTCTCGGATCAGAACCGATCATCTCTTCCGTCATCATCTCCACTTCTCCAGCGTCGTTCATCCTCGGCGAGTCGGCGTCATCATCTCCGCCGTCACTCATTTCCGTTGCTGCGGCTTCTCGGATCGGAGTCGATCATTTCTTCCGTCATCATCTCCACTTCTCCAGCGTCAGCGTCGTTCATCCTCGGCGAGTCGGCGTCATCATCTCCGCCGTCAAAGGAATCCGCCGCCATCCGCCGTAAAGGTATTAAAGGAAATGCTGATAAGATTCACTTTGGCTGCAAAGGAATCAGATTATTTCGTTGTATCAAAACAGCTAGAATTGGATATTTCACTTACTTTGGGTGCAAATGAATCGTTTCAGTCTTTGGTACTTCACTGACTATGTGAGAATTTTTTGATTTATTTTGTTTTGTAGCACTATGGAAGTTCTTTGCGTCTGTGGACAATGGAGGTCAAAAGATGCATTCCAGTGGGAGTTTCATGTCGATTTGAACAGGAATGCATCTTTCATTTCCATAGAAGAAGATCTTCAATTTGAAGATTTGATGAAGATTGTCCCTGAAGATTTTAAAGAGGAAGTGATTGGTTTGAGTTATGGGATGTCTCTTGGCATCAAAAGCACTGTTGAAGGTTTCTCTCCCATCTCTGTTGCAAACACTCGCCATCTCAGAAGCTTTATTGGGAAGAGTAGATCATTTGATGGAACCTGTCGGTTTGTTAATGTTTGTATGATTTTTTCAACTAAATTATTCAAGATACATTTCCTAATGACGTATTAAGCCTTTCAGAACGACTTGACTTTTGCAGGTTAATGCTTATTCAGCTAGCTGTAACAATCAAGCTTCTGATACATTTGCTTCGCCTATTTCTACTGCCTAGAGAGAAATACAGGTACATCGTTTCTATTTTTGTTTTTGGGTTGTTT
>NC_027749.1:15909247-15909424 GCF_000695525.1 Brassica oleracea var. oleracea | reverse complement strand
CAAACTAGTGATACATTTGCTTCTCCGGTTCCATTGAATGTCATTCCAGTGTTTTGTTCTACTGTGCAGAGAGAAAAACAGGTACATCGTCTCTAATTCCCTTCTTTTTTTTTTTTTTTTCTGTTTGTGATTGTATGATTTTCTTCTTTTTTAGACTGTTCAGGATAGGCTTCCTAA
>NC_027749.1:15908811-15909101 GCF_000695525.1 Brassica oleracea var. oleracea | reverse complement strand
GTTGTTGGGTTCTTTGATTTGCAGCAATTATGGAGAAAAGAAGGAAGGTCTCAAACCGAAACAGATCATTGAACACGTCAGGATCCTGCATGGCATTCACATCAATTATAAACAAGCTTGGAGAGTGAAAGAAGAAGCTCAGTTCTTGGTTAGAGGGACTCCTGAAGACAGCTATTACAATTTGTCTAGGTGGTTGTACAAAGTCACAGAGACAAACCCTGGTGTTTTAACTTATCAACAAGTGGATGCTGCTGGAAAGTTCAAGTATGCATTTGTGGCTTTTGGTCCAT
>NC_027749.1:15907497-15908684 GCF_000695525.1 Brassica oleracea var. oleracea | reverse complement strand
GACGCAGAAAATGGCGCCTCTTGGAAATGGTTCTTTAGAGGTTTGAGCCAGATGATCCCGGACGCTTCGGATCTTGCTTTTGTATCAGACAGGGCTAACTCCATTGCTACAGCGCTGGAGGATGTTTATCCCTTATCTCACCATGGAATCTGCAGGATCCATCTGCTCCGCAACATCACTCCTACATATTCGAAGACTGGTCTGCTACCTCTGGTGGAAAGCGCTGCTGATGCTTACATGTGTCACGAGTTCTAGTTAATCTTCAAGGACATAAAGGATAAATGTCCTGAATTGGCCAAGTATCTGGAAGATTCGGATTTTAGGAAGTGGGCACGATGCTTTGCGCCTGCGAATAGGTACAATATCATGAATACCAACATTGCAGAGTCTCTCAATTCTATGTTGAAGCTGCCTCGTGAGTTGCCACTGATCTCTCTCCTTGAGACAATCAGATTGACACTCACCACTTGGTTTTTTGAGCGACGCGAAGCGGTTGTGAAACATAAGCACCTGGTTACTCCAAAAGTTGTGCAGAAGTTGGTATCCAGGTTTGGGGCTGCAATGGTGCTGAATGTGTATCAAGTTGATCAAAACGAGTTTGAGGTGAAGGATGAAACGATGAAGTATGTTGTTGATTTAGAGAAATGGCATTGCACTTGTAATGTTTTCGAAATTGACAAGATTCCCTGCATTCATGCAATTGCTGCTGCTAAGTATATTAAGAGAGATGAAAACTATTACGTCGATACTTCTCACTTGACAGAAACGTGGGCTAAAGCCTATGCCGAAAGCATACACCCTGGTGGAGAGTTGTCAACGTCCACCTATCCAGCGAATATTGACGAACTGTCTTGCCCACCTCCAGCTACCAAAAATAGAAGTGGACGTCCTCCTACAAAGAGAAAGAGATCCGTTGGCGAGTTTGGTGTTCCTGGGTCTAAATCTCAGTCCCACAAGTGCAGTAAATGTGGCATAGGAGGACACAACAAGAACACATGCAAGAGGCCTATAAGATGAAGATCTTTATTCATCGTTGCTCTATTCTTTTTCATTTCCATGTTTTTTACATTTTTATTGATCATTCATGGATGTTGGTTATTTGATGGTTACATGATATGGACCAGACCATATATACATTTGTGATATCTCATGATTTTTATAAATTTTAGATTCATATTTTAGCTTAT
>NC_027749.1:15904470-15905337 GCF_000695525.1 Brassica oleracea var. oleracea | reverse complement strand
TTTTAAGAAACCACATTATGAGTAATCTCATGTTATCATCTTCTTTTTTGTTGTGTTTCAGTCAAAACAAAACAAAAACGCTGATTAGAATGTAGAGGATTAGTGGTCTTATATGGCTAATCTCGGTTTCATATTCGTTTTCTGGAAAGCCATCCTGAATTTGACAAATGCGGTTAAATTCATTTATGTGGACACATATATCAGATGATTCACCTAAGCCTAGCGGCTAAACCACCTATCTTTCCAAACTTGAAACACTTGTCTCGACCTGGGGTCGACTCCCCTTGGAATCAGATAATTTTTTTAAATTATAGTTGAATACAGATAAAATAAATATATTTCATTACTTACATCCCCTAACGATTGAAACACACTTGGTCTAGTGGTAGACCTTATTCCGCCTTTCCTCCCAGACATTTCAGGTTCGAATCCTGGGAAATGTGTATATTTTTTTTTCTCCAAATTTTGTTAATCACAATTTGTACGGTTAAATATGTTTATGTGGAAAAATCTACCAGATGATTCTCCTAGGCCTAGCGGCTAAACCACCTATCTTTCGAAACTGATACACTTGTCATGGGTTCGATTCCCCTTGGAATCAGTTTTTTTTTAACGGTTCTGGAAAGCCATCTTGAATTTGACAAATGATATCCTATGCTTACTCATTTCAATGATAACTCTATTTTCAATTCATTCACACTCATATTCAGCTTAATCTCTCGTAAAGCCATTAACATATTCGTTTCTGGAAAGCCATCAACAATTTAAACTTTTAACCGTAGATTCACATAGAGAAACAAGAACAGACTGCTTAAACAACAGAGCAACCATCCTAACACATCAGAACATAGCATAATCCTATGAAAT
>NC_027749.1:15904217-15904425 GCF_000695525.1 Brassica oleracea var. oleracea | reverse complement strand
CTGCAACCTTCCTGGAAATCTTTATCCATAAACTGATCGAACATCTCACAACATAGCTTGCTTCGTAAATCCATCGCAATATCATCATTTATACTGGACATTTTCTTCAATCCTAATGACCTGCATTCTAGCATCTTGACAACAAATAGACCACAATTGAAAGGAAATTTTGTCTTCGGGAGCCCTTCTGCCTTCTTAACTTGAAATA
>NC_027749.1:15902739-15904091 GCF_000695525.1 Brassica oleracea var. oleracea | reverse complement strand
CATTTCAATGATAACTCTATTTTCACATAGAGAAACAAGAACAGAGCACTTAAACAAGAGAGAAACAATCCTAGCACATCAGAACATAGAAAAATCCTAAGAAAGAAGACATTAAACAGACACAAACATTTACCTGCCAGTTTTTGGATTAGAGGGTTTTCTTTAACCTTGTGAACGCCATAATGAAAGATTGTGATTGTGTTCTCCATCAGATGTATCTCCACCCCAATGAAGTGATCCACAAGTCTTTCATGAACGACACCATAGACAATGTCAACATCTTGCATCCACATCTTATTTGAACGTATTAAACCTCTCACAACTTCGCCTACCCAACCCTGTAAGATGTTTATTCCTTTTTTATTTGGCTTCTGGAGAGTTTCATAACAGTATTTAACTGTTTCTAAGAACTGGACAGGTACAAAGCAAGCTTTTGGGATACCTTGCTCGCTGAACCAAGAAGATTGCTCAATTCTCTTTTGATTTTGCATTGCAAATGCAGCATCTACGTGCTGCCAAAGTAATAATATAGTTAGAAGATTTCATAGACACAGTGGAATTTTGACAAATCGAATAAACAAGAATAACATCACGCTATGTAACCACCGAAGCCAACTTTCTTTTTTGACAAAATCCACAATTGCAATAACAAGAACATCTAGTATATCTCAACCTAATCTCTTCCTATTCATATGCACAAAGAATAGTTGTAGGATATGAAAAATATTTTAAATTAATTACCTTTTCTTTGAGATTTTTTTCTGCATAGTCAAGGTATTCAAAGAAATTTTTCTCTATTTTGTTTCCATTGATATAGAGAGGCCAGTACTTGACAAAAGTTAAAAGTATCAATCAAATCTCTGTCAAAATAAATTACGAATATTTTATACAAGGACAGAATTTGCTTACACATAATGTATGCCACATAGCTGCATCCAATATCCAAGCCTTGAAAACAGAGGAAATTCAGGTGTCACAAATGGATCAATAGGAAGGATAACCTCAGGTGTTACAGGCATAGGAGGGTTTCTAGGTACTATTGGCCTCTTCTCTTCTCGTTGAAGAAAGGCAAGACGATCTACTAGCTGAGCAGTTGCTTTCCTCTTCATACCAACAACAGGCTTCCCCTTTAATTAAAAACAAATTCAAAGTATCTTAGAAAGACCAAAATTCAGGATCATTTTATCTTTTATTCATGAAAGCCTTCCTAATATGATGTATAAATATTTCATACCTTTTTTACATGATCTACTGGATGAGCAGTTGCTTTGCTTCCCCTTTAATTAAAAACAAATTCAAAGTATCTTAGAAAGACAAAAATTCAGTATCATTTTATCTTTTATTCATGAAAG
>NC_027749.1:15902511-15902666 GCF_000695525.1 Brassica oleracea var. oleracea | reverse complement strand
ATCTGAGAAACAAAACCGATATATCAGAATATTGAAGTGAACTTCAATCTAAGTGGATCTTAGGCATTTGGTTTACCTCTTTTTCCATCTTCCAAACACCATCTACCCAATCTTTAGGTATGCGCAAATCAGAAAGGTTGAACTTAATGAATTCA
>NC_027749.1:15901441-15902149 GCF_000695525.1 Brassica oleracea var. oleracea | reverse complement strand
GGTTTCTAAAAATTAATTGAAAAGTCCAAGATGTTTTTGAGCATGTACCTGCTGCGTCTGATCTGGATTGGCTTCATCTTGTCTGGAAGCCGTCTGATCTGGATTGGCTTCATGCAATGGAGTTTGTGCAAGTACAAGAAAAATCAGTATGGCAATCCTAAATACGCATAGAGAATTGTAGTTCAACTTATCTAAGATATATAAATTACCTCATCTGCCATCTTCCACACTCCATCTAGCCATTCTCTATGAATTCTCAAATCTGAAGCTTTGAATTCAAGTGTTTCCATCGAGCTATTCAGGTAAACCTCTAGCCATTCTCTATGAATTCTCAAATCTGAAGCTTTGAATTCAAGTGTTTCCATCGAGCTATTCAGATAAACAGAAAATGTGTTCTCACCCAGAATCATTCTGACTTGTCCACTGCTCCAGCCTTTACTGTAAAATGCCTCAACATTATCCATCATCTCAAACTTATTTTCTCTATCATCAGCGGGTGGCTTAGGGCGGATTTTGTCTGCTGTTACAGTAACTCTCTTTTGGTCCGCAAACAATGTTATTGCCACCTTCTCTATCCCATCACATCGATTTGTAGCAAATACATTTCCAGGATACCAGATTCGACAAGTAGCGTCATCGCTAGTTGCAATCTCAACATCTGCCCCGTTTTCAAAGAGAGTAGAAAGTGGTGAAGATGCACTTGTCTGG
>NC_027749.1:15898768-15901401 GCF_000695525.1 Brassica oleracea var. oleracea | reverse complement strand
TCTCATTCGTTGCCTCTGTTCCCACCTGCAAAGCAGAGAAAAACAAGATTTGGATCATGAACAAACACAGATATCAACTTAAACAAAGTTTAAGTTGAATCTATGAAAGAGTTTTTATGCTTACCTGTTTATTGATTGCTGAAATTATTTCAGTCAAAGGCTCTGTAGATTCATACGTTCCCTCTGTTACCATCTGCAAAACAAAGGTTTTTTTGAGCATGTACCTGCTGCGTCTGAATTGGAGTAAAAACTGGAATCTCAATACTATGTGGAGCTATTGGAGAGACAGGTGTCTCATTCGTTGCCTCTGTTCCCACCTGCAAAGCAGAGAAAAATAAGATTTGGATCATGAACAGGTACAAAAGCTTCCAAAAATTAATTGAAAAGTCCAAGATTTTTTTGAGCATGTACCTGTTGCGTCAGAACTGGAGTAAAAACTGGAGTCTCAATGATCACAGTCGCAGGCTCTGTAGCATCCTGGGAAAAACATTTTCTCATTAGTTTCTCTACCAAAATACCATCAACTATAATTTTTAGAAAAAAATCTTACTTCATCGCTAAGATTTCTTTTTTCATTAGCATTGGATGGCGTCTCATATGATCGCTCTGGGTCATTCTGCAAGAAAATCAGTAATGCCTTTATATGTACAAAACCTTACAAAGCTACTTGTATACTCCAAGTGTAAATCAATATTTTTGAGCATATACCTCTGGTGTAAAATTAGGAGAGAATTCTTGAGTCTGAAGGGAAGGTGTTTCATTCAATGGCTCTCTCCCACTCTACAAAA
Organism: Brassica oleracea var. oleracea; assembly: GCF_000695525.1. Classification (NCBI taxonomy): domain Eukaryota; kingdom Viridiplantae; phylum Streptophyta; class Magnoliopsida; order Brassicales; family Brassicaceae; genus Brassica; species Brassica oleracea. The sequence continues at coordinate 15,900,613 of NC_027749.1, read as the reverse complement.
TTCAGGAAAGGTCATCCCAAATGTGCACAAAAGCTTCCAAACATTACTTCAAAACTCAAAATGCAAAACAATATCTTGAGCATATACCTCTCGTGGCAAATTAGGAGAGAATTCTTGAGTCTGAAGGGAAGGGGTCTCATTAAATGGCTCTCTCCCAGTCTTCAAAAAATCATGAAAAGTCATCCTAAGGGTGTTTAAAAGCTTCCAAACATTACTTCAAAACTCAAAATGCAAAACAATATCTTGAGCATATACCTCTCGTGGCAAATTAGGAGAGAATTCTTAAGTCTGAAGGGAAGGTGTTTCATTCAATGGCTCTCTCCCACTCTGCAAAATTCAGGAAAGGTCATCCCAAATGTGCACAAAAGCTTCCAAACATTACTTCAAAACTCAAAATGCAAAACAATATCTTGAGCATATACCTCTCGTGGCAAATTAGGAAAGAATTCTTGAGTCTAAAGGGAAGGGGTCTCATTAAATGGCTCTCTCCCAGTCTTCAAAAAATCAGGAAAAGTCATCCCAAGGGTGTTCAAAAGCTTCCAACATTACTTCAAAACTCAAAATGCAAAACAATAGCTTGAGCATATACCTCTCATGGCAAATTAGGAGAGAATTCTTAAGTCTGAAGGGAAGGTGTTTCATTCAATGGCTCTCTCCCACTCTACAAAATTCAGGAAAGGTCATCCCAAATGTGCACAAAAGCTTCCAAACATTACTTCAAAACTCAAAATGTAAAACAATATCTGATTTTTTGAGAATTTACCTGTTGTGTCACATTAGTGGGAAAAACTGGAGTCTGAGTGTGTGGAGCAACATTCTGGTTTCCTTCCAACTCTGACACACGGGCTCTAAGCTCCATGTTCTCTGCTTCCAGTAAGGACATTTGATCCTTCATTCTCTTGGCATTCTCCATCATTAACTCGATGATCTTGTTCAGTTTGGTATTTTCTGAGTCCTCCTCAATCGAAGCAGAAGCTTGGCTAGTCTCCACATGTTCCGTCATATGAATCGTCATATGAATAAGAGCATCCAATGTGTCCAATGTGTCTACAGACCTATTTTTCCAATCATCGGCTTTAAACTTGTACCCTTTCTTGGATATATCTTTCACAGATTCCAACTCGTCACTATGTTCGTCTTCCATGGAGACATCATCTTCTGGATCATGAGGAATAGGAGGTAGGATGCATGTGACCTTCAGCTGAAAGCATAAAAAAAAGAGAAACCAATGAGAATAAGTTTTTAAAAAGAATAAGCGAAATAAACAGAGAAAGATTTCAAAACAAGGTCACTATAAAAGCTTACATTTTTATGAGCTTCAATCTGTAAAACCCGTTCAAGTGATGGATTTTCTAGCTCAGTGTTTTTCTCACACAAGTAAATCGGTCCAGGAACATCAACAGTCGGTGCCCAATTACTGAACTTATCTCGTAGCAAGGGAATGGACTCTAGTAACCAAAGATGTAATACTAGAGGATAACCTTGCAACTCGAATTTTGAATTATCCTCCAGGTGGTTTGCGACAGCTTTTTGAATTGACCTCAGGAGCACCAGGTAAGCGTCTCTTCCCCATGGATACATCATATCCTTTGCTTTGTTGACATACTCCAAAGGGAAAGTCCCTTTGTTGTTCTTCGGCAGCAATATGCTCTCTACCAGGAGGAGCATTGCGAGGCAAACTCTCTCATCAGAAGCATCTACTCTTGTCTTTTTGAGCTGATTCAACACGTCTCTTAACTTATGAGTATGCCCCTTTAGCAACTCCCACACATATTCCCCTCATGGTCCTTCTACTTCCCCATTACATTTCAAACCGGTCACCATATGAAATTCTCTTATAGAGAA
>NC_027749.1:15893818-15898579 GCF_000695525.1 Brassica oleracea var. oleracea | reverse complement strand
TGGAGATATACATCGAGGTTGAATGTTGGTTTATTGACACCTTTTTTCCCTTGGCTCTGAACCAATAGGGTACTTGAGCTCAGGCAGAGTTAGTGTGAGAGGTAATGAATCTCCCATGTGTTTCTATCCTGCGTAAACAAGGGGAAACAAAATTTCAAACTTTTCTGGAAGGCTTTCCTGAAACAATACAAACCCTTCCTGAATTGAGAAAAAGAAACACACACATACTTTCACAATCCTATCCATTATCAATGAAAAAACAAACAACATAAATGAATATGCAAAGTAGAAATCAAAATCAAAAACTCTAATTTCAAAATCCCCAAATTTTAAAGAGAAAACTCTAATTTCAAAAACTTACATCGTGATTTGTTTCCAACGGGATTTGTGTCCGAATTTGAGAGTAAATAGTGTGACGGTGGTGGTTCTGTGCGATTTTTCTCCGGCGGCGTCTCAATGGAGGCCTCGGTGTCGAGAGAGGAGGAACACGATTCCTATTTGCCGGATCTTCGTCTGCGTCGTCGCAGATGAAGAGAGTCATATTCGCCGGAGACTATGGAGGCGCGGCGAGTGTTTGAAGAGGATCGCCGGAGACGATGGAGGCGCGGTGAGGGTTTGAAGAGGATGCCGGAGACAATGGAGATGAAATGAAAGAGAGAAATTGATTTCCTTTTTTTACTTTTTTTTTATTATACATTATAACACAAGGCTAGAAGTGACATTCTAACATTTAATGAATGTCATATATGTGATTTTCTCCTTCTAAGGCTATTTTTGAGAGATAAACTTCAGAAGTGCTATTTTGGACAATTGCCCTATAATATACTTAAATACTATAAACAATATACATTTTGTTATCAATAACATTTTTTACATTTGATTAAAGGTGGACATTCGAATACCATTTGGTTCAATTCAGATCCTTGAGGGTTTGGTTCGGTTTGGATCTTTGCGGGTTTGGTTCGGATAACCTATTTAATTTTTTTTTCAAAAATTAAAGTTCATAACTTTAAATTTTTCAAAATCTAAAAATAATAATAATATATAAAATATAAATTTGAATAATCTATGCCAAAATACTTAAACTTAACATAAAAATTGGTTTAGCTTAAATATTTGGATAGGAAATCAATAAATATTTTAAGTATTTTTTAGCTATTTTAAACATGTACTTATAACTATTTGTATATATTTCCAAGTATTTTGGACAACTTAGAAACATCTTATAAATTTTGTATATTCTTTTAGATATTAAATTTAAAAATAATTAATATATTTAAGTATATAAATTTTGTTCGGATATATTCAGATACCTAAAATATTACGGTTTGGAAGGTTCATATCAATAGCATAACAACGAACATTATATATATTTATTTGCTGTATACTTACATTTGTATTCTATGATTTTGTTTTCAAAAACTGGAATATACTAAAATAATACATACTAATGTGAACTATTTCTATGTTTAGAAATGGTTTCGGAGCACACATAGTTAAAACTAGGGGTGGGCAAAAAAACTGAACCGAACCGAGTCAAACCGAACCGACCGAACCGAAACCGATTCAAACTGAACCAAAGTATATTTTAAATTGTTCGGTTGAAGATTTCCCCAAACCGAATGGTTCGGCTCACCGAACCGAAAAACCAATGTGTTTTTGTAATTATTTAAATTAAAAATACTAGTAATACCAATACTAAAATTCTAATACCAAACTACATATTTTCCATTTTTCATTTATTAACATATATTCTTGTGACCTAATATGTATTCATCAAAATATTTGATTTAAAAAAATAGAAAAAAAATTGTATTTTTATATTCTTATATATGTAAACGTGGAAACCTAAAACCTAAAACCTAAAGCAAATTTTAGTGTCACATGGAAGATGATTCATTGAAGGCTTTTTAGTAATGATATAAGAGATATTACTATTGATGTTGATTTTTTTTTAATTTTAGTTACCTTTCATTCATTTTAATTCTTATATACTTTTTGTGACTCTTTTAAAGGTTTTTGTTTCAGTTTTATATGGAATTTAGTTCACATAGTTTATGTTTACATAATTTATGTTTTAAAACATAATTCTCTAAAAAATTAAGCTAAGAAGAACCTAATTAAACTGATCCAAAAAACAAACCGAACCAAAGACAAACCGAACCAAATATAAACCAAACCAAACACAAACCGAACCGAACCAAACCAACTAACTATGGTTTATTTTGGTTGAAAAAATACTAGAACGAAACTACACAAATCGAACTGAACCCGAACCGAACCGAGAAAATAACCGAAGTGCCCACCCCTAGTTAAAACTCTCGATGATGATGATCTTCGTTACACTGGAAGTCAGCATGAGAAAAAAATGAAAAAAAAAGAGGAGAATGAGGGAGGGAGGGAGATTAAGATGGAGATAGAAAGGAGAGAAGACTATTTAATATATTATTCTATATTTATTGAGCATATAGTATAAAATATAATAAAATTTTATTTTAAACATATTATATCTAGTGTTAAAAAACATATTATATATGTTTGAAAATATATATCTTTTCGAAAAAAAATTTATATCGTGTATGACGTTGATACACGATAGTTTCACTTTAAAATACATAATTTATCATCTTTTGATAAAAAAAAATATAAATATGTGTTGTTCTATAAGGTTGATATAGTATAGTACTTAGCTTTGGTGTTAAAGTTTTTTAACTGATTTTATGAAAAATATATGTCAGTTTGAAATTTTTTTAAACTATGGTATATGTAGAAAAAAATCTATGTTATAATTTCTTGTTTTGATTATCTTAATACAACAACTATAGATCAAATGAAATTAAAGGGGGAAAGGAAAAAAAAAATATGAAAACCAGTGGTTAAGATTGATTAGGGGTAGCAATTGTAATATTACATAATATATACACAATACTTTAGCCATGAGTTTCATATGGTCATTTGTCAAATTATAATTTTTTTTTTATAGTTATACAATGCAAATTCCCTGAAAGTTTTTCTTTCATATATTTTGTCAAACACATGAAATGCATGTAATGTGTTTCCATTTGCAAATACTTTTCATTCTCCATAACCATCTTCACGTGCATGCATAAGAACATAAACTGAAATCAAATCTTGATTGGCAAATCAAATGATTAGTTTGAGTTGAACTAAATTTTGACATTTGTACTTTTTGTTACAAAAGCTGTAAAAAAATTATTAATTGATAATTTGGGTATCTAAATGGATGTAAACTTAATTTTTTTTGAAACACTATTAACTTTTAGTTATTTATAATCGATTTTTTATTTAATATTTTAATTGGTAAATTTTCATCACAGATCTTTGCAGACTCATTGTCTCCCTCTTTTCTCCTCCTCCGCAGATCATTGGATTAAGAGGTACAATGTCTCTCTAATTTCTAATTTCTGTACATTACCACTCTTTTGAAATTAGACACCATCGTTCTGGGCATAGAATTGTTCGGTGCGTTATGGGAATAGGGATCTATACGTTTGATCCGATTCACAGATTCATCGTCGCAAATGGATAACTTAGATTCACTTCGGCAGATAACTACTGAGATTTTCAGATATATGTTGTCATGTTCTATTGCCCACTACATTCCGTCACCTGAATGTATCTTAAGATTTGATTTGCGATCTTGACAAGCTTATGAATTTTTGTTTCTTCCCCCGTTTATAGAATTTTTTACTATATTAGCCATGGGCATTTTGATTCAGTAGTTTGGATTTTTTGTTTTTTTTTTCCTTTTTAAGAGACATAAGGCTTGATTAGAGTTAGAGTAATCTCTACCTTTATGTTTTTTTGCTTAGAATTATAGATTTTGATTTTTTTGTATTCTGTTTTGCTGTAAGATTTTGGTTGTAGGTATTAAAAATAAATAATTTATTTTATATTTTATAAAGTAAAATATAAGGGCTCTAGTTATTTTGTTCTTTAATAGTCAAAAATCTAAGAAAATGGGAAAGAAACATCTTTACTTTTATTTTAATTTTTTAAAATATGAGTGGAAGAGATTTATTCTTTAGAAAGAATATGGGATGTGGAAAGACACTACGACATCACCTACCAATCAGCCCATAGAAACCGTTCTGGTTTTTATGAAATTTGGTTCGATTCTGGTAAGAATATTGGAATTTACTAACACCTGAAAAATTAGGGGGGGGGGCCTATTGGTTCCAGTTTGGTTTGGGACTCAAATCATTTGAAATAACTAGGATGAAAAATATTGGTTAATTCAGGGTTCTGATATAAAATATCAAGTAATTTAAATTGTTCATATTAAATTATCGGATGATTTGCATAATTTAATATTATTTGGATAAAGTTATTCATGCGATTTTGTATTTTTGGGTAGTTCATTTTTATATAATATTATATTTTAACAAATATAATTTTTCTTAGATATACAGTTATTGTAAACTAAATATAGCTACTATTTCCAAGAATGTAAATTATATCAAGGATATTCTGTGTATCCATTCGGTTTTGGATTTTTTGTAGGGGTGTTCAATCCGGATATCGGTTCGGTTTCGGTTCGGTTTTTTCGGTTTTTCGGTATTTCGGTTAGTAAAATATAACTACCATTCTAAATCCATATTTACTTCGGTTCGGTTCGGTTTATATACCGCCGGTTTTTGGTTTATTCGGTTTTATACCAAAACATAATTATTTAGTTTGGAATCATATTATATAAATTTTAGAGTCATAATGTCATCGCAGTCATTTATTAAAAATATA
>NC_027749.1:15888735-15893661 GCF_000695525.1 Brassica oleracea var. oleracea | reverse complement strand
TAATCAATGCTAAAAGAAAGCAAAATGATTAAAAGAAGAAGAATAAGAAAATAAAAAGCCTCATTTACGATGAATTGTTATTTAATTATATTTTAAGTGTTTTTCAAATTACGATTCGTTATTACTATAAAAATACGGTAATAATTATTAACAAAAGAATAACTTATATAACAAATATATTTTTCATGTGACGTTATAAAATATGCACATATTTACATGTTTTTACTTTTGATCGGTTTTGTTCGGTTTATTCGGTTTAATCGGTTATAAACCAAACCATATCCAAATCCTACGGTTTTTATAAAATCATATCCATTCGGTTTATATGGTATATACCAAAATCACACCATATTGTCTATTTAGGTTCAGTTTGGTTCGGTATGGTTCGGTTTTACCATATTGAACAGGCCTAATTTTTTGGTATATAAAATGCTAGGCCTAGTATATATAGAGATATGGGTTGTTTGAAATTTTTTCTTCTTGATATTTCCTATTCTCATGAATCTCATGATGCGACTGCTTTAGAGACCTCCATACCAAGATATTGTCAATATTGGTCCTGGGGTGAAACTACACGTCGTGGTCAAGTTCTCGAAGCTGATGGGGAGAAAGCTATTGTTTAGGTTTGCCAAATTTTTGCTCTGTTCATTCATTAGCTTTTTTTTTTTGAACATCATTCATTAGCTTATTGTTGCTCTTTAGTTCACATCTGATGTTGTGCGTTAAAAGTTCTAGGTTGGTGGCCACTTGTGTCTTTTTGGGATGTTGCTTTTTGGTTACGCCCATGCTTTCTGTAGGAGTAGCTTCTGAATTGAGTTACTCTAATGGGCATAAGAATCCAAAAGAGGTTAGTGAGGCAGTTCAATTCACGTTGAACAGAAAACCTAAGATTTTACTCCAGTGGACCCCTCATGCTTCTCACAAGATTAAGCTAGCTGTGAGAGGAGGTATATCATCTTTTGATTCCTTGTTTGATTGAAGACTATGATGATCATATCTTACTTAATTGATGTTCTGTTCAATGTATATATATATATATATATATATAGATTTTCCAAAAGCATCTGGTGACTACAAGTGGCTTAGCTCAGATATGAGGATTGTGTATGTGTCATCCTATGGAAAGAGGCCTGGAATAGCCATTGTGAAGACTGTATCGAATCGTGATCCTCAGAATTTTGATGAGGTGAGGAAACCAATTAATCATCAGTTTTCATAGTATTTAATTTGAGTCAATTATATTACAATTCTCATCATATTATATGTAGATTCTTGTCAGAGTTTTCGCAAGCCACGATAATGTAAGCTGTGATATGATCCTAGAGCCCATACTGAACAATGACCAGCTCGAGCCAAACTGTATCTTGAAACCAAACCTTATATCCATGGATTGCATTGACATGACCCTCCTAGTATACTCTCCCGTCGGTGGTATCATTGCTATACTATTACATTATTTTTGTGTTTTTCGACACAGTTGCTATGTTATGCATGATAAGTGCCATCGTTCTAGAAGACGGTCCAGACGGATGTCTATACGGCACATATATAGGCGCTAAGCAGCTACAGATCATAATATTATTTTGAAGATGTTGAAATAAAGTTATCGAGTAGAGTTATTCCTCCTCCATTTTATTTAAATAACGTTATTAGATTTGTAAGTTGTTATACACTACATTTTAATTTGTCAAGGTGTTATTCACTAATACGCTACATCATCTTTTCTATCTATTTCTATCAAAATGTTTTGTAGCCTGGTGGTAGTATAAGAGGATTTTTTTTTTGATGAAATATCAAACTGATTGAGAAATTAAGATGGCAATTTACATGTGGTTGACAGAATATAAAGAATTTTTAAGAAAATAATAACTAGAGCTGGCTAAAAAAAACATATCTAGAGCTGTCTAAACATCTGTCTTAAAATGTGTTTCCATTTTCAAATACTTTTCATTCTCCATAACCATCTTCACGTGCATGCATAAGAACATATATAAACTGAAATCAAATCTTGATTGGCAAATCAAATGGTCAGATTAAGTTAAACTAAATTTTGACATTTATACTTTTGTTACAAAACCTGTTAAAAATTTATTAATTGATAATTTGGGTATCTAAAAGGATGTAAAAATAATTAACTTTTAGTTTTTTTTGAAACAGTATTAACTTTTAGTGATTTTTTCGTATTTAATATTTTAATTGGTAAACTTTTATCACAGATCTTTGCAGACTCATTGTCTCCCTCTCTTCTCCTCCTCCGCAGATCATTGGATTAAGAGGTACAATGTCTCTCTCATTTCTAATTTCTGTACATTACCACTCATTTAAAATAGACACCATCGTTCTGGGTAGAGAATTGTTCGGTGTGTTATGGCGAATAGGGATCTATACGTTTGATCCGATTCACAGATTCATCGTCGCAAATTGATAACTTAGATTCACGTCGGCAGATATCTGCTGAGATTTTCAGATATATCTTGTCATGTTCTATTGCCCACTACATTCCCTCATTTGAATGTATGGGTAAAATATAAGTGACATTTGTAGTTTTTAAAATCTTTTCTAAAACAGAATTCGAAGAGATTTATTCTTTAGAAAGAATATGGGATGTGAAAAGACACATAAACACTTTTAAAGCACCTACCAATCAAGTCCATATAAATCGTTCTGGTTTATATGAAATTTGGTTCGATTCTGGTAAACATATTGGGAGTCTGGCAAACATATTGGGAATCTGCTAACACTTGAATTTTTTTTGGGTATGACTGATTCCAGTTCGGTCCTTTAGATAGCTTCAACAAACTCGGATACAAACATCCTTTAATTTGAGGTTTTCAGATAAAATATCAAGAAATTTTCTTTGTTCATATTAAAATATGGGATGATTTGCATAATTAATACTACAGTCTATAAATTAATAACGTTAGTACTATGACATTTTATTAATTTTTAGATTTATTAATTTACCAAAGTTTCATTTTTAAATTTTTCTATTTCAAGATATATTTTTTCCTTAAATAAGAAAAATATTTTATTTTAGTGTATATGCATTAATGTATTTTGAAATTCGACATTTATATTGGTTCTATTATATAATTTGGTGTATATAAAATATATTTCCTAGAATTTAAATGTAGTTTAGATATAATTTTACTAAATATCATCAAACTATATAAGCGTTAAGAATATATAAAGATAAATTCATTCTAAATATACGACAAACAATATAATGATTGGTTTGTACATATATAAAATGTGTATACATATAAATTATTAATTTATACTTTTAATGAGATCATTTATTTACATAAGATTTTCTAAAACGTTATTACCTTATTATCTTATTATCTTATCGATTTGTATTATATTTTGAACCGGCCCAACTTGGGACCGGAGAAATTTATTAATTTATAGTATTTCTTAATTAATTTGCCGAGTATTAATTTATAGAGTTTCTACTGTATCCGGAAAAAATATTCAGACAATATATTCTGTCTTTTTGGGTCCTTCATTTTGAAGAGTATTATATGTCGCAAAAATAATTTGTCAATTTTTTTAGATATATAGTTATTTAAAAATAAATGTAGCTACTATTTTTAAGAGTGTATGTGTCTCGGATATTCGGTTCTCGATTAGGTTCTGGTTCGGTTTTGGATTTTTGGTATTTAGAAATAGAATCGCTCGGGTTTTACCAGTCCAATTTTGGTATAGTTCGACTATTTCAGATAAAATGTCTAGTCCTAGAATATATAGAGAGATGGGTTGTTTGAGAATTTTTCGTCTTTGTATTTCCCATTCTCATGAATCTCATGATGCTACTGATTTAGGCTTTAGAGACGTCGATACCAAGATATTGTCAATATCGATTTTGGGGTGGAACTACAGGACGTGGTTAAGTTCTTGAAGCTGATGGGGAGAAATCTATTGTTCAGGTTTGTCAAATTTTTGCTCTGTTCATTCATTAGCTCTCTAATGCTCTTTAGTCTCTCACATATGATGTTGTGCGTTAAAAGTTCTAGGTTGGTGGCCACTTGTGTCCATTTGGGATTTTGCTTTTTGGTTACGGTCATGCTTTCTGTAGGAGTAGCTTCTGTATTGGGTTACACCAATGGGCATAAGAATCCGGAGGAGATTAGTGAGACGGTCCAATTCACACTGAACATAAAACCTAAGATTTTACTCCAGTGGGCCCCTCATGCTTCTCACAAGATTAAGCTAGCTGTGAGAGGAGGTATATACATCATCTTTTTTTTTTTGTTCAAAAGGAGGTATATATATCATCTTTTGATTCCTTGTTTAGTTGAATACTATGATGATCATATCTTACTTAATTGATGTTCTATTCAATATATATATAGGTTGTCCAAAAGCATCTGGTTGTGAAGATGAAGCAATAAGAAACAAGATGGTTGGTTAAGGTCTCAAGACAATGGATTATTAGTTTATCATATCTCATTTACCATTTGTCATACTTGTAACCCCTATATATATGGGATGTTCCCATAAGCAAATTAATCAAGCAAATAAGATTCTCCTTATTTACTCTATCTCTCTCTACTTTCTAGATTAAACATCTCTCTCTCTTGTTCTTCACTATGTTCTTCAATTTCTAACATGGTATCAGAGCATCCAAGCTCTTGAACACCAAACTGCTTCCGCAAATTTACTCTATTCACCTTACTCTTTCACTTGTTTGGTTTACTTTCTTCATTTCTAGAGAACATATCTTGGCTTCCCTTGTTTTCTCTCTTGCCTAGCCTCAGAAATTCAAATTTCTCCTTGGCAAATTTTTTTTTTTTACCCGCTAGACAATAGCAAGCAAAGATGGAGCAGCACAAGCTAGTTAGGATTCCAGTCATCCTGAAAGGTCCTAACTACATTACCTGGTCGAGATTGACCAGGACAGCTCTTGGAGGAAGAGGTCTATGG
>NC_027749.1:15877189-15887236 GCF_000695525.1 Brassica oleracea var. oleracea | reverse complement strand
AACCAGAAAGAAAGAAAACAAGGCTAGTTGCAAGAGGATACACCCAAGTCTATGGAGAAGACTATCTGGATACATTTGCACCAGTAGCTAAACTCCACACCATAAGGTTTCTACTCTCATTGGCAGTGAATTTGGAATGGGATTTATGGCAGATGGATGTCAAGAATGCTTTTCTTCAAGGAGAGCTGGAGGATGAGGTTTACATGATGCCACCTCCGGGTATGGAAGACATGGTCAAGCCAGGGAATGTCCTAAGGTTGAAGAAAGCAATCTATGGGTTAAAACAGTCACCAAGGGCTTGGTACCACAAACTGAGTACAACTCTCAATGGAAGAGGGTTTGTAAAGTCAGAAGCTGATCATACACTCTTCACACTCACAAGCAAGCAAGGAATTGTGGTGATTCTTATTTATGTAGATGATATTATCATCACAGGAAGTGACAAGGAAGGTATTATCTCAACCAAAGTCTTTCTTAAGTCTACTTTTGATATTAAAGATTTGGGTGAGCTAAAGTACTTTCTAGGGATAGAAATATGCCGCTCTAAAGAGGGGTTTTTCTTATCTCAAAGGAAGTACACACTTGATCTTTTGAATGAGGCAGGAAATCTTGGAGCGAAAGTAGCCAAGACTCCACTAGAAGATGGGTATAAGGTGCTGCGTGAGGGGGAGATTGAAGACAAGCCCTATACTGACGTTAAACACTATAGAAGAATTGTAGGAAAGCTGATATACCTCACCATCACCAGGCCTGATGTATGCTTTGCAGTTAACCAAGTAAGCCAGAATATGCAAGCTCCCAAGATACACCATTGGAACATGGTTGAAAGGATCCTAAGATACCTAAGAGAGGCGCCAGGGCAAGGAGTGTGGATGGGATGCAACAAAAATACAGAGATAGTTGGGTATTGTGATGCTGATTGGGCAGGAGACAGAGTGGATAGGAGATCCACTACCGGCTATTGTACATTTATTGGAGGCAATCTTGTCACTTGGAAGAGCAAGAAACAGAAGATAGTGTCATGCTCAAGTGCTGAAGCTGAATATAGGGCAATGAGGAAGCTCACTAGTGAGTTGATTTGGATCAGAAACCTACTTCGAGACTTGGGTATAGAGACATCAACTCCAATCACCATGCATTGTGATAATCAAGCAGCAATACACATAGCTTCCAACAGTGTGTTCCATGAGAGGACTAAACACATTGAGGTGGATTGTCATAAAGTTAGGCAAGCAGTGGAACAAAGGATCATCTTACCCTGCTACACAAGAAGTGAGGATCAACTAGCTGACATCTTTACCAAGGCTGCAAGCACCAAGGTTTGCGAGTTCATACATTCCAAGTTAGGACTCGTAGATTTTTCATCACACTAATCCTCTTAGCCATGAAGTGTTCTACTCTTTTTCCTTGGCTTGGTTTTTATCCCATGAGGTTTTTTTCAAGTTAAAGGTTTTAATGAGGGAATGCTTCATGGTTTCCAAGTTTGACCAGTCCCTATGGTCAAGCTTGAGGGGGAGTGTGAAGATGAAGCAATAAGAAACAAGATGGTTGGTTAAGGTCTCAAGACAATGGATTATTAGTTTATCATATCTCATCTACCATTTGCCATACTTGTAACCCCTATATATATGGGATGTTCCCATAAGCAAATTAATCAAGCAAATAAGATTCTCCTTATTTACTCTATCTCTCTACTTTCTAGATTAAACATCTCTCTCTCTTGTTCTTCACTATGTTCTTCAATTTCTAACACTGGTGACTACAAGTGGCTTAGCCCAGATATGGGGATTGTGGCTGTGTCATCCTATGCAGTTATCCAGGTAAAGAGGCCTGGAATAGCCATTGTGAAGACGGTATCGAATCGTGATCCTCAGAATTCTGATGAGGTGATGAAACCAATTAATCATTATTTTTCATAACATTTAATTTGTGTCACTTTATCATTTACAATTCTCATCATATTATATGTAGATTCTTTTCAGAGTTTTCGCAAGCCACGATAATGTAAGCGATGATATGATCATAGAGCCCATACTGAACAATGATCAGCTCGAGCCAAACTGTATCTTGAAACCAAAGCGTAAGGCTTGCTTGCTCATGATGTTGCTAATACACTGTCTCGTTGGTTGGACACTTGTAATTTTAAGTCACTATTGTTGTTTTGGAGGACGTACTGGCTATGCAAAGCATCATAAGTCTCAGTGTTTTGAAAAACGGTTCACACGTTTGCCTATTCCGCGCATAGAAGCTAAGCGGCTGTAGATCATCAATTAGAAAAGGAAATTAATATTATTTAATCTTTTACAATTATATTTTGTCTAGGATTTAGAAAAATAAAATTTCTATCAAATATTTATTTCCATTTAATATTAGTTTTTTTTTAAGTTTCCATTTTCGAAATTCATTATTTCAATATCATTAATATTTTTACTATTTTCTTGTTAATTAAATAATTGTTACTATCATGTTTATCATTAATTTTTTGAACAAAAATTACTATTAAATAAAATTTAACAATTCTCTATGGGCAGGATGTAAAAAAAAAAATTCAAAAAATTTATTTTTTAGAAATCTCTTTTATTTAGGATTTTAGAAAAAAATGAAGTTATTTCACATAATGACAGTTTTTATTGACACATTCACAATCTAATTTTTTTAGTTTACACATGTCTCAATCATATCATATGAAATATTTGAAGTTAATTTTGTTTTATATTTTTTAAACACAAAATTATTAAAAAGTAAAGTTAATTAATTATAAGATAAATAAGCTTACTTTTACATTTTTGTTTTATTTAGACTTTTGAAAGGGAAACTAATTATTTGATAATTTTTTCTTTTATATTTTTATACAGCTATTTTATTTTTAATAGAAAAAATTCTGTTAAATTATTTATATATTTTTGTCTTATACATATAAACACATGTCACAATATTATCAAATAATTTTTTTGCAATTATATTTTGATTAGAATTTTTTAAAAAAGGAAAATTACTATTAAATAATATTTATAATTACTTTTTAATAAAATTCATTTTTTTTAATATCTTAGTATATATATTTTTAATTATGTGATAGATTAACACATGTCACAATCTTAAATATATAATTGCCATGTGTCGCGATAATGTTAATTAGCAACTTTGAAGAACCAAGCTTTATATAATAAGATTTATTTTTAATAGAAAATATTCTGTTAAATTATTTATATATTTTTGTCTTATACATACAAACGCATGTCACAATATTATCAAATATTTTCTTGCAATTATATTTTGATTAAGATTTTTAAAAAAGTAAAATTACTATTAAATAAGATTTATAATTACCTTTTAATAAAATTCGTTTTTTTAATATCTTAGTATATATATTTTTAATTATGAGATAGATTAACACATGTCACAATCTTAAATATATAATTGCCATGTGTCGCGATAATGTTAATTAGCAACTTTGAAGAACCAAGCTTTATATAATGAGATCCATATTTGTCAAAAATTGTGCATTTGAAATCCATGACTACATTTAGTGTGAAATAAGAAAAACTTTTAAAATAACTAATATAAAACTAGAGAGTATTATTTTACGGCCTTTGGTTTTTAGATATTTTAGGTTCTTACGGGCATATTCGAACCTGGAAAGATCCAACTCGAACCCCGTCCATAAATTTATAGTACCCGAACATAATTTAATTTTAAAACCCAAAAAACTCAATAACTGAAAAAATCGATCCGTACTTGAAAGGGTACCTGAATGCCCACGTCTATCTGATTCTATAAACAAATAAAAAAATTATTTGTTATCCGGTTTGAATTCTTATCATGAATAGAGCAATTTCATTCAAAGTTATGAAATTATTATTGTTAACACGTAAAATAAATAATGTCAGATTATTTGGAAAAATAGGTAAGTTCTGTTTTCTAATTCTATAATAAATTATGTCCAATTATTTGAAAAAAAAAATGAATTAGTTAAAGTTAGTTAAAAAGAAATGAAGAATATGTAAGAAATTACTTAAAAATAGGTAAGTAATGTTTTGTATTTCAGTTTTAATAGAATACTAGAGATTTTTTTGGGCTACGCCCGGGTTATTTTTCATATATTTTAATTAAATTTAAATTACTTTATAATTTGTATCTGAATATAAATATATTTTATACTTAGACTGATTACAATATATACTATAATAAATTCACATTATTGTTTGCTACATTTTTATTAATTTACTAATTTCCGAAACCTTTAACAACATAACATGGTGTTAGATTTATATGAGCTACCGAACTTCTAATGTCAAACCAAAATAATCTAATGGTAATGTTCTTTACCTTGGAGTATATGGATGTTAAAATGGGGAAACCCACCCCATTTAAGACACATCCCATGTTGTAAAAAAAAAAAAAATTAAGACACACTCCATTCAAAAGCTATGCCGTTAGATTAATTTTAAAATAGATCTATTAGAATTTTTCATTTAGACCCTCAAATATTACATTGACTCATTTAAACTTGTTTTGACCAATTTAAAATGATATATGATCTTCTGTTTTTAATATTTATTTTTAATGTAAGACTATTTGAAAGAAAAAACACTTTTTAAAAATATTATAAAAATATTTAAAGATTGATTATGGGAAATGAGGTTTTAGTTGTTTTTTTTTCAAAAAACGCAGATTTGATTTTTTCGGCAAACCCATAAAATTAAATTTTTTTTCTAAACCGCAAATCGGATTTTCATCTAAAACAGCAAATTAGATTTTCCCTCTAAAACCGCAAATTGTATTTCTCGATAAAATAAAAAAATTGAAATTTACTGCCAAAATAAAAAAAAAATTGTTTTTTCCCGTCAAAACCGCAAGAGAAAAGTTTTCCGCCAAAATTACAAAATTAAAATTTTCGCCAAAGCTGTGAACTTGAATCTTCCCGCCAAAATCGTAAACATAAAATTTCTAGCCCGCTAAAACAACAAATTCTTTTTTCCGCCAGAACCACAAAATCGAATATTTTTGCCAAAGCCAAGAAAATCAAAATTTTCAGTCAAAACCACGAAATCAATTTTTCCACCACAAAAAGCAAACTTCCAGCCAAAACCGAAAATCAATTTTTCCTGCGAAAACCTTGAAACAAAATGTTTTCGCCAAAACCGTAAAACTGGATTTTTCGCTAAAATAGTAAAATTAAATTTTCTCGCTAAAAATGGAATCACGTTGTCGTGCAAAATCCGTAATATCTTGGATTTTTCCGATAAAACCACAAAAATGGATTTTCCGCTAAAACCGCAAAATCTGATTATTCCGTTAAAACCGAAAAATTGGATTGTTCTGCTAAAACTGCAAAATCAGATTTTCTCACCAAAACCACAATTTTATTTTTTACGTCATATCCATGAAATCATATTTTCCCGTCCAAGGAGAAAAGTTCTGTTTTTTGTCTTGCATATACTTTTCGTTCCTGACCTGTTGTCAATGTTTTTCGTTTTCTTAGCTTAGGAAAAAGTCTTAGGGGAGGGAAGAAGTTTGGAGATAATTTCATGACATGGTTTTGCCTTTTGCTATAAAGTATAGCTGTTGGTGTGGAATATATATGTTGTTCATATTTAATTATGATGAAATTAATATAATTTTAGATGACTTGGTCAGCTTATATAAAATTATTTTTCTTTTTGATCAACATGAAAAACTAACTTTTGTATTTTTGCTCTTTTCTTGTATGTAAAGTCTTCTCTACAATCAGTAATTTAAGTCACTTTTAAAGTTAATTTAAATTTTGAAATGCAATGATTTACAATATGCTGTAACAAATATTTATTTTCTACTGGTTTCATTTCTTTCATATATCACCACTTTTTAAAATGATGTAACATCACAATACTGTAACTGTTAGAGAGATAGATAATTAAATTATTTAATTTGCAAAATTATTTTCTTACTAAACTGTTAAACTGATGGTAGTTTGTCATATGCGCGACTTGCTTACTTGAAAAAAAAAAGATGTGAAAAGTACGCCAAAACAAAAATATTGTTTCAACTTGGCATAACTATCATCAAAACTAACACTATTCCATATTTACATGTTAATATATTAATCACTTTCTTTTATTTGGCTCCACCTTCATACTTTTCATTAACCAAATAGTTTTACACACTATCACTTTTCACTAAGACATTTAACCAACTTGGCAACAAAATACAATATAGGGGCATTATTCTCAAAAGAGATCTTCCTTTGCAATTTTGTCTGCCACTCTATTCTCCTCTCTAGCTTGAAAGGCTACCTTGTGATCTCCTATCTTCAAGAGCATGAGTTGAATATTTTGGATATGGGCGTTGAGAGAAGGCCGTGGTTCCTCTTCTTGTAAAGCTTCCACAGGATCCCTGGAATCAATTTCATAAATCACTTCACAAAACTGAACCTTACAACCTTAAATCTCTTGGAAGATCACTTTCTATTTTCTCTTGGCATATTTTATTAGAGTCCACTTTAAAACGTCTTCTTAAAAACTAAACACAAATATATTTGTCGCATCACAAATGCTTTCTTTATGTGCAACACCAATTGATGTATCACTAAAATCTGTTGATCATTCCACACTGCAAAATAATTTCTGTCCACCATCACGTGCTGTAAGAACTAAAAAAAAAGGAATAAGGCGTTGGTAACATGTTCATATTCAATTCTAAAAAAAACATGTTCATGTTTAAAGATTTGTCTGCTCGCACAACACAGAAACAAATTTATATGATCAGGTAACCGGAGAAACATATTTGCATAGGATAAAAGATGGTGTTGCCGCCCGAGTCTGAGACTCCTGTTGTTTCAGGAAAACCAGAAGTAACTCTTGCATTATTACCTGAATATGGTAGCGAGTAACGTCTAGTGGTTTTCTTGGACCCTTGTTGCCGAGGGGAAGAAGTGCCATGTAGCCTCAGCTTGCTGTCGCAGATTTAGTAGCTTGCTTGTAGCTTACTCCCGAACTACTATTCTGATTACTATCAATTTGTTTTAATTCCTCAGGATGTTCCACCACAGTCTGATTTCATCATTTTTCTCTTCAACCTGGATTTGGCTACTCAATCTCCTCTTTTTTGGAACCTGTCAAGGTTGAACAGAATTCTCAATAACAGGATTATGTATTTTTCTCAAGCCTCGTTTCACCTTTTCTAGATCACCTTGAGGATTCTTTGCTGGTGGTGGTAGCTTTACAGATTGGCTTGTTGAGAATTCTTTGTTGACAAAATCAATCTTCTTCCTGACCAATGCAACTTCTTTCTACTCGTTATCATGCTAAGCTTCTGTATGCAATTCAACCATAGAGCTTCTTAGAGATCAAACATTACAATACTGAGAAGAATCAAATGGTTCCTCTCGTAAAAAAGAAAGAGATTTGATCCACAAAACTCATCTAAGCCCTAGGAACCAGACTAAATCCAGCTTTTCGTGATATTGATCACTTCACCTAACACAAAAGTTACGGAACAAATCACACAAAACCCAAAAGAAAAGTATATTTCTTTCTTTTCAACACAATTGCCAAGTCGTGAAATAAAAATTCACGTACGCATTAAAAAAAAACTAAATAAGATTTTAAAATGGGGATGATTAGTTTTCATATATACCTCACGGATCAAGGCAATGCGCTTAGTCTCTTCCTCGAGACAACCAAGCTGAGCTTAAACCCTTTGCCCAATCTCCATCTTCCTCTCTATCTCCTCGTCTTTCGCTCCAGATTCTTCATCGTGTAACTTCTGCTTTTGGAGCTTCGTTTTGATACTCAGTGAAATCCGACCAACGACCCCTTCATGTCACTGAAAGAAACGAATTGGAGCAGCAGACTCATCTTTTAATTTGTATACTCTGTTACAGAATATTTTTGATCCGTGTCACATGTTCTTTTTTTTTTAAATTGTTTTCACATTTTTTTCCTTTCTAAAATATTATGGGATTACTTTTTTTTTTCTTTTTCCACTAAACTTTTTAAAAATGATTTTTATTTATGTTTAATTTGATTAAAGAAATTTTAGTTTTGGGATTATGAAAAATATTATACTACATGGACAACTTAGTGATGGTTTTATACCATATGGACAACTATGTTGTTTTTTTGTTCCGTTTTGTCAACTTTCTCAATGATGATTAGGGTTATCAGAGAATTAATAACGTGCATGGCAAAGAAACAAAAGATATAAACTTAGATTGCCAATGGTAATAAGATATTTGTGTACTTGATAACGAAGTACATATATATATTTTTACCATTGCGAGTCAAATGGGGTTTGCTTATAGATGGGGTTTTTTAAAAAAAAATATTGAAATTACTATTGTATTTTAATGCAAGGACGGAAATAAGACCATTAGATATACGAAAAAATAATTTTTACTTGCAAGGAGAACCGGCATTTATGATACTAAGATAAGGGATGATAACTTATTTCAGTTATTTATTTAGTCATTATTTTGGTTCTTCTATAAATAGTCGAACACAATATAGTATCCGAATTTAGCTTTCTTCTAAGACTTATTCTTGGGTCTTCACCAACCAATAGAATTGTGTTATTTCATATTCGATATCTTTTAAAAAAGAAAACAAAATATTGTCAAATTACATTATCTTTTTAAAATTAAAAGGTAAAAAGAAATAAATAAAAAATAGTAATAATTACAAAAAAAATATTTTAAACGTCGTCAGCAAAATATTAAACCCTAAATCCTAATCTTTAAACCCTAAATCCTAAACCCTAAACCCTTGAGTGTTTTCGTGTTTATTGATTTTGATTTAGATTTTAAGATTTATCTTAGAGTTTAAGATTTATCCTAGAGTTTAGGGTTTACCCAAGGGTTTAGGTTTACCCAAGGGTTTAGGTTTACCCAAGGGTTTAGGTTTACCCAAGGGTTTAGGTTTACCCAAGGGTTTAGGTTTACCCAAGGGTTTAGGTTTACCCAAGGGTTTAGGTTTACCCAAGGGTTTAGGTTTACCCAAGGGTTTAGGTTTACCCAAGGGTTTAGAGTTTAGGATTTAGGGTTTAGGGATTAGGATTTAAGGTTTAGAGATTAGGATTTAGGGTTTAGTATTTTGCTGACGATATTAAAAATATTTTTTTAATTCTTTTTTCTGTAACTGCTATTTTTTTTTACTTTTTTATTTTAAAAACATAATATAACTTGATAATATTTTGTTTCCTTTTTTAAAAGATATCGAATTCGAAATAATAAAATCTTATTGGCTGGTGAATCTTGAGGTTCACCCTAGGGGGTGAACCCAAGAATAACTCTTCTTCTAAATATAAAATTCCATATTTTCATCATTCCAACATGTGTTTCAAGCCTATTTTATTCGATTTTATCTATACTACTAGGATAAGACCCGCGCCTTGCGCGGAATTAAGTTATTATTTTTACTATATTTTGGAGAATGAAACAATAGTTTGGCTTCATTTAGATTAGGGGCGTTCAATCCAGATATCGGGTTGGTTTCGATTCGGTTCGATTTTTTTCGGTGTTTTGTTAGTAAAATATAACTACTATTCTAAATCCATATTTATTTTGACTTTAGTATTTCACATACTTTTGAAAGATTTCAACTGAACAACTAAATTGATCAGCCAATCTTGTTGCTTTAAATCATTAGTATATATATATATATTATTTAGTTTGAATATTTATTAAATAAAAATTCATATGCGTTATATTTTATGATCATTTGTAACTTATTATAACAAAAAAAATAATCTATTGATCACAAAATTTTCAGAGTGAGAATCTTCAAATTTCTAATAATATATAGACGTTTTGAAAAATTGAAAATATAACATATAAGAAAAAATATAAATGTTTTTATTATATATTTAATGTGATTTTCTAATATCTTTCAATAATATAAAATTAAAAAAAAAGAACTAAGATACCAAAATTGTTATCAAATATTTATTATTCATAATAATTAATTTTCATATATACGTTAATCATATTAGGTAATTTCGTAGCTTCTAATTAAGGAAAGTGCAAAAACAATATTTGGTAGATTATTTATCAATTCGAATATTCGATAG
>NC_027749.1:15812560-15876473 GCF_000695525.1 Brassica oleracea var. oleracea | reverse complement strand
TTTTATAACAAAATATTTAAATCATCGATAACAAAATTTTCAATCTGAATCTTTAATAAGTTTATAATTTATAAATGTTCTTGAAAATTCATTGAAACTTTTAATATTAAAATATTTATGTAATCCTATGGTATATAGTGTTTAATCTATATATATATATATATATTTATTTTATTATTAAATGATATTTTTTACTCATATGGTTTTAAAATCTTGTGTATCTTCTTATAATAAAAATGTTAAACCATTGATCATTAATTTTTAACATAATAATTTTAATAGTTTTAGTCATTTATTGTCGTTTTTAAAAATTCAAAATATAACATATACGAAAAAATCTAAATTTTACTTTTATAGCTAATTTGATTGTTTAATTTATTTTAATAATATAAAATTAAACAAAAAATGATGGAGGAGATATAAATTGTTATCAAATCTTTATTATTAAAATCATTAATTGTCATATATATATTAGTCATTTATGTTAATTTTGTAGGTTTGATTTAAGGAAAAAAAATAACATATCATATCATTATATCATATAGTTTGACCAACTTATGTATCTAACAACATATAAAAATTGAATGTGGACCTACTTATTTTTCAATTGAATGTAATTGACTACCTAATTGAGTGTCACCTATGCATTGAGGCCTATTTTAATTAATACAAAATTGAGGTTAAATCTTTTCAAATGTTTCTCAATTAATATATAGGGGATTATAAAGTGAGTATTATTTAATTTTGATCTAGAAAGGAAAACGTCATTTATACCTAACTAAAAGTAAATCTCTTCGATGTCTTTTTTACTGGTTTACGTCTTGGTTAAATTCTATACGAACCAATTTTTCTTTCAATTTTGTTCGGTTCAATTATATATACTAAACCGGACAGCTCCTTCTGTTTTTCAATTCTCGGTTATACAGAACTGTAATGCCATAACTACAATGGCTACTAAGGTTTTATGTTGAAATTTTTCAAGAGAATTTGAGTATTATAACTGTTATTGTAGACTAATGGAAGAGGGTGTCTGGTTTTGTTTGTCTATCAACCTTTTCGGATGCATAAACTATCATCATATAATGGCGATTTCCAGATCCAACGTCTCTTGATCGCGATCTTCTCTTGCACCACCATCCTTGGCTCCTCCATTATCACAGAAGGCTCTTTGGCACCCTGTGTGATCTATGCGATCGTTCTGAGGCATCATTCAAGGCTAGAGTACTCTACACGCAACGGAACATCGAGGGCTTTTTGGATTGAGTATTTCCTTTGAAATAGTGGTCTCACTGCTCGGTACATCTACTGATCGCGATCTTTCCATTACAAGCTAAACTACGACAACAGATCATCCTTCAGTACAAGCCATCCTCTGGAGTCTCTCCCACACAACGGATCATCAATGGCTTTTACGTCGTGAGGTAGGGGCTATAGTCTGAAGATTCACGGGTCCTTACGATCCGGTTTCGTTCTGACGTTTCACCGGCGCGGCTCTGCTTTCGTTACGGCTTAAGACCTTCATATGGGGTCTAAATATCACATCAGGTCTGCTCATATGGCAGATCTAAAAGGCAAAGGGATTCTCTACGAGGACGATGACGAACCCATAAAATTAACGGAACAAGATGATGTACAAGTCCTTAAGGAGTTCCAGATGTCTTTGATATGCAAGATACTAAATCCAAAGAAGCAGAATGTAGAAAAACTACTTTAAACAATGCCAACGCAATGGGGTTACAATATCGAATTACTGCGAATGATCTAGGCAAAGTGAAGTTCTTATTTAACTTCACCAGTGAAGAAGACCTTATGTATGTACTTCAAAAGGGTCCATTCCACTACAACTACTGCATGTTTGTACTGGTAACATGGGAACTAGTTGTGGGAACCGAAATTCGCACTGTCGATTTCCGTTTAAATTAGGAAAGTTAGGAAAACCTTAATTTCCCAGAGGTCCCGGATATCTGTTAAACCACACGCCAAACAATCAGAACACGCGATTAAATACCAAAAGAAATAAGAAATCGTAAAAGAGAGCAAGAGGAGTTTTATTCTGAATCCGCGTATGAGCGTTACAACAAGGTAGAAGCCTTGGCTACGAGAGCTGTCGGCGAGATTCCTAGTTCTAACAACCTAAGACTGCAAAACTTAGTTGAGTCGCAGCTCAAAATAACAAAAACGGAAAGTTGCCTAATTTCTCTAAGTGCTAAGTTTGCTCTGGAAAAGTCCCTCTCGCCTAGGACCCCTTATATACTGGCTCCAAGGTCGGTTTTACGTTTTTCCTCTTCTGCCCTTAAGCCGCCATAGCATAAAAATGGAGATATTCCATTTTGTCCGATCTTCGTAATTATCTTCAAAAATTCGTATTTATCCGCGGAAACTTGACATTTATCTTCCCTTGCGAACCAATCGACATGCGGTTTACGGGCTGTTGGTTAAGAAATCGCAAGTTGGGCCTCGAGTCGTGTCTTAGGTCCCTTTGGGCCGTCTCTCGACTCGAAGCGTTTATCACGGCTTCTTTCGATAAAAAATGAACTTTCCGCGGTTTTTACGGTAAAGTGTGATTGATAGCTTAGAAATGGCGGGGAACGTGAGATGCGTTCGCTACGGTATTCGGGAGGTAGCATCGAAGGGTAGACGAGAATGCATTGACTGATGTCGTATCGACGTTTCGGAAGAGCTCGGTCGCTACGTAGCGACCGAGCGCTTGGTCGCTACGTAGCGACCGAACTTTGGTTCGAGCTCGGTCGCTACGTAGCGACCGAGCGATTGCTCGAGCTCGGTCGCTTGCTCGAGCTCGGTCGCTTGCTCGAGCGATTGCTCGAGCTCGGTAGCTATGTCTCGAGCATGGTCGCTACGTAGCGACCAAGCAAAAACGCTCGGTCGCTACATAGCGACCGAGCTTTGACTAACGTTGTATCGACGTTTCGGAAGAGCTCGGTCGCTACGTAGCGACCAAGCTCCGGCTCGAGTTCGGTCGCTACGTAGTGACCGGGCTCCTGCTCGAGCCCGGTCGCTACGTAGCGACCGAGCTCCTGCTCGAGCTCGGTTGCTGCGTAGAGACCGAGCGGAACATGTGTTTGGTTGCTGCGTAGCGGCCCTCTTCGAGCTCTTGTCCGATGACTCGTGTTTCTTCCGCAAAGCTTTTCGTAAAGAAGAATTTTGTCGAAGAAGGTTTCTACGTTTTCTTCTTCGGAGATTTTGACGTTAACTTTGTTGCAACCGTTTTCGACCCCAACATTTGTAAAAACGTTCATGCCGATTTTTACGGACTTTCAGACATTGATTCCGTCGTGACCGATTTTGACCCCAACAGTTAGCCCCCCAGCTCGTTAGAACCATGAGCTTCTAGCGTCAGGTTTTAGCGAGTGACTTGGCAAGTTAGGTGAGTTAGGCGGAATTAATGGTCGAAAAGGTTCGTGGTAAGTGGTCTTCTCGCTCTTCTAATAGTAGAACGCGATAAGATTGGGGCTGCGCCTTATGACGGCTGCCTACGTACCCTTGTTGAAGGGATCAAGCCTTTCGTAGTTCGTCTTGGAGTTAAGGTTCTTATGACTTGTTTTCCAGCCAGACCTTTACGGTCTTGTTTTTATGTAGTGGTTATCAGGCGTGTTGCTGCCGATGGCATTTTATACGGGTGTAGAAGGAAGACTACAAGTTGTCATCTCGTAATCTAACTCTGTGTGAACTGCTATATCCGTGATCTGTTTCGAGAGTTTTCCGCAATGTGTAAATCTTGCGGGATTTCTGAAGACGCTCGAATATTGGCAAAGAGACAAATTTTGGGATCTCGTATCAAGGTTTTTGATACTATGCCTAGAGATGTTAAATAATTTTAATTATATTTTTAAATTCTGTAAAATAATAAAAACGGAGTAAATTCGTAGCTAATGTACGACCTATTTACGTGGAAACCTTACGAGGAAATGACGAGAAATAATAAACAAGTATTTTACGAGAAAACATTTACGAGGAAATGACGAGGAAAGGAAAACGAGTATTTTACAAGGAAATACTTTCGTGGTAGTTACGTGTATTTTGCGAGGAAACACTTTCAAGGTATTTACGTGTAGGTTACGAGGAACTCGTTTCGAGGTATTTACGAGGAAACACAGCGACCTCCTTACGTGGAATATTTACGTGGTCTTTACGACGAAATGATGTACTTCGTCTTTATGACGAAATGTTTTCCTCGCTAAGTTACGACGAATTGGCGAGAAAATATGTGTTACGACGGATGAGTAACGAGCAAACGTGTTTCCTCGCTAATTCGTCGTAAAGCCTCTTTTACGACGAACTCACGAGGAAAACCGCCCTCGTTAAGATTAGGTTTTCTTGTAGTGAGTCTTTCAGAACACTTCTTCTCAGAAGACTTTTCGGAAGACTTAAATCTCAAGTGAGAAATTTAAATATAAGGAGGAAATTTAAGCGAAAAATTAAAATTAAAGCGGGGAATTCAAATTTTAAGTAAAAATTAAAATTTCAAATTTCATGAAAATTAAAAAGTATATCTTATGATCTAAGAAGACACATTAAACCATATGACTTGATATTCTTGAAGTTACTTAACACTTTTGAAAGTAATAAAAATATATCTTAAAGTTGAAAATACAAGTTTTACAAAAACTAACGTAAGAGGAAGTCTTCTCTCAATAGCTAGAAACATTTCTTTTTGATAAAATGTTAATATAACTAGAGCCAGGGTCCGCGCTTCGCGCAGATAATATGTTTTATTAAAGTAAATTTTTATATTTTGGTAGTTTTAAGTATCAGATATTGGAAGTTAAGTTTTGTTCGTTGTAGAATTAACCATATAGTTTTTGTTTAAATGCGATGCGGTGATCAGTTTTTGTTTTCTAAACAATAGTAAGTTTGAAAAATATATGGTTGTTTGCATTGAAGTGTAAATTTTAAAACAGTTGACTGGTGTTGGTTCCGTCTTGTGGTTTGATCCCATGTGGAGTTATGCCATCAGCTTAGGATAGCAGTTTATTCCTTTTTTGAAAGCGTTGTATGATATCTATGTCGCTGTCAAAGTAAAAGCGCGATCCTGGTGTGGTTGTGAGTGATAGTTTCCCTGAAAAGGGAAATATTTGTAAGCATTTAGTTAGACATAAACTTTATGTTTAGTTGATTACCTTCATGTAACCTTGGAATGATACATGTGATGATTACGATTTGGTTTTTCCTGGTATATATGTGATTTAACTCCCTGAAATTAGCCGCCTGATTGTCCCATATAGTTAGACGGACCAATTTGGATCTACAAAAAATTATTGTATTATATATTTATTGCTTAACGCAATCCAATGATGATTTTTGCATCTGTGTTGTGGTTATATAAATCACTTCCTTGGATGAGGAATATGTGGCCAACAATATCTATGGGAATAATTTGTTTTTAGCGACAAAAATAGAGAATTTATTTGTATGTGTGATAGGTATGGGTTTTTTTTTTGACCTGGGAGGAGGTTGGTTGCACTTGCTAAGCTGATCAACTGGGGATAGCGTTGGGGCCGGAAAATGTATGAAGTAATCGGTGGAATGTTTTCTTGAATCAGTGTTATAATTATTGTCTCATTGATATTGATAATGTATGGTTGAACAGTAAGCTTGTACCGTCGGTTATTGGGAAAAAGATTAAAATATCTAATGTGATAAATTTTCCCTTCCTCGAACCGTTGGTACATTGTGTCAGACGTAGAAATAGGCTCCCGCCCTTCCATTTTTTGTTCATGTTGAGTGGTTAAAAGCAATTATTTGAAATGTTGTTGGAATAATTAAAGGTAAGTATTTTTTTAGACAAACCTGGATGTCAAAACAAATGAAAGTTGTTCCTAGGAAAACATTTTTATTTGTGTGATTTGTGATGGGCCACATCCTAATGATCCTAGCGATAATTGGTTGCGGTCCGAGGTTGTCGCTCCACTTGTTGTGAACTTCGGCTAGAATTACAAAGAAATAAATTGAAAACAAAAATAGAGAAAAATTGCAATTAAAAAATCAACTAAAAAAATTATTTAATAAAATTTATATTTTGAAAACGTATAATCTAAGACTATTACTTAATTATTTTTTTATTTTAATGTTTTTTAATATTTGTTAATTAAATTTTATATATCTAAGGTATAAGAGTCATTTTACCTATTAAATGAAACATTTTGATCATTCTATCAAAACTTTCCTTCTTTATCACAAATATTTTTTTTGGTTTGTTTTTAAAACATATTATAAACAAATAAAATTTAATAATATATGGAAATAAAATTTCTGTTGTATAGGGTTTTTCGAGTTTTTGGTGGTGCTGGAAAATAATTGGTCATTGTGACTTTAATCTTTTTAAAATATAAAGTAAGTTTTAAAATATGCAATTAATATAAGTTTTTTGTATGGTTTAAAACTAATAAGATGTAAATAATGAAGAATATATTAAAACTAAATATATATATATATATAGAACCAAATTTATGATAAATATGGTCAAACGGTTCATAATTTGTATGTTAAATTAAAAAACATCTTCTAAATAAAAGGAAAATCTACATTTGTATTTTTGCATTAAATGAAAAAGGGAAATACATATGAAAATCTTCTTTGCAAACAATAGAGTGCATTAACAACTTCTATATTTTGTTTATTAGAGTTTTGGATAAATAATTAATATTTCAATAATAATAATGTTTTCATTCAAAAATGATAATATTTAAGGTACAATAACCAGCTTAAGGTGGCCAACAACATCTACAACATGCAGTTACACGCATAGTTACTCAATTGGTTAAACATGATAAGGAAATATCTAAACCTTACCATGAAGATCCCCTCTGAGATCGCAATTGGTTTCAAAATCTGAAAAGGAATGGACTCTGAAGCGCTCTGTCAAAATGCCTTCAATGTCTTCTTCCACCTTCGACAGGGCAGAGGCGTGTGAAATGCAAATTACCAGCCTCTGATCAGCAACATGGTACATCACCTTGCTGTTGGATGCATAGAAGTTTGTCAGTGTGTAGATGCTCCCACACAGGAGATCTTCCTCGTACTGGTTGCGACGGATCTGACCGATGAATCCCTGAGCCAAAGTACCCTACAGAGCAGAGATATAATATTGAGTCAGTTGAATATCTTAAAGTAGAGTGTGTTATTTGAGCAATATATAAAATATAAACGTTCAAATAGAAAGATATAAGGCAACAAAAAAAACTTTCCGGTTTTAGTATTACTCAAACCCATGTTCTATACTAATCTAATCTATACATCAGCACTCTCAAGTGATCAATGAGACAGGAAAACCAATCAAAAATACGCTAATAAAATTTCAAATTAATCAATAAAGTTTTTTTTCCAATATACGCTAATATAATTTCATCTCAATCCCAATAAATCAAGTGTTTTTTAGAGGGTTTATAATTATATAAGCGTTTAAGGCAACATAAGCAAACTTTCCAGTTCTAATCTCTATCACGCTAATAAAATAGGTACATGAACAATGAGACAGGAAAACCAAACAAAGTTACAGTAATATAATTTCAAATCGATCAATCAAGGTTTTTTTTTACAATAGATGCTAATCTAATTTCATCTCAACCCAATATACGCTAATCTAATTTCATCTCAACCCAGTATACGCTAATATAATGAGACCTGAAGACATACCTCTGCATCGATCATAAGCATCTCGATCCCAAGAAGGATGTCTGGTCCTTCTTTGACATTCTTGCGAGCTTCCCAAAAATGAATACGCCTAAACTGCAAGGTGGAATCTCCTGGTCCTGGTGAAACATGTCGGAAGAGGAGAGGAGAAGAAGCTTCGCCGGTGCGGATTGCAGTCTTTTTCGTCATGATAAGGGCATAGATTTTGTGATCTGAGGTAAGAGTGATAAGGGTATAAATAGGGATCTAGATATCATCGATTCAGATAGAGGATGTGGAAGGTCCGTATGGATCTTGAATGGAGGATTTATGAGATAACATTGAAGTTCCAGCACACTCATTGGAGGCGTTATACGGGAAGAGTTGGGGGGAGAGGAAGAGAATCTCGATGCGGGAAGAGTTGGGGGAGAGGAAGAGAATCACGATGAGATGGAGTCGGTGATTAGGGTTAGGGTGAGGATGAGTGATCTTTAGTTTTTAGAGGATTATATGTTTTAGGGCCTTTAGTATTAATGGGTTATGGATTATGTTTTAGGGCCTTTAGTATATGAGTAATAATGGGTTAGGGCCTTTAGTATATGAGTAAAAATGGGCTGTTAAAATGGAATGCTGAGAATGGTGTAAATGGGCTCCGAAATTTAGTAATAATAGGCTGCGAAGGTTGGTCTTTCAAGCCCAGTCCGGGATGACATGGCAGATTGGTTGGTTCTCAATTTTTTTGGCCATGTGGCACCTCTAAAAAAGCTCTAATTTAGCTGCTTTTATATAGTGGGATACCAAAAGGAACATGAGGTTTTTACAAGAGCTTTAGAAGCAAACAGTTACAAATGACTCAAAAAAAAATAAAAAACCAGGTTGGAACTATAATTTTGTTGGTAACAGAGCTTGCCGATGCTAGGAGAACCTAAACCATTGAGCAAGAAGACGTTGACAGCGTCTATGGGGTAGACGCGCCAATAGGGTATCTCTCAACGCCCTGTCCAGTCTTTTGAAGAGAGTAACAACATCATCATTGGAGGCGTTATGAAGCCTATTGTTCCTTTCAGTCAAGAGAGTGGAGATGACATTTTGCACAGTGAGCTTCTTGAGAATGGAAGAGAGACCTTATATAGGGGTGAGCATCCACTGAATTAGGTCAGACCAATCTGGAAAGTTCACCGTAGGTGTACCGAGACGGGGTAAGACCATATTCCAAAGCTGAGAAGTGATACTGCGGTGCAGGAAATGATGATCACGGGTTTCCTGTTGTTGTCCACAGAGGCAACAATCTGTCACATTTCCTAGACCCCAGCTTACCAGGCGTGTTCGATTAGCTAGAAACATTAATAAGCATGAATATTGTTAACCTTATAATTATCACCAATTGAGGTATGAATTTCATTCACGAGCCACAATATCGACTAATATACATGAATTAACAAGAAAATGTTAAAAAGTCTTTATATTTTTAGAGAAAATGAAATTTTATTAAACGTTGACGTAGACGACTTCCACGGAAATCATCTGGAAGACTTATGTGGAAGTCTTCTGGTCAATGCTAGGTTAGTTTTGCAATTATCTTTATGTTACAGAAATTTATATTTTCCTATACGACTTAGATGTTTGTTTTGCATTTGCCCGGATTGTGTCAGAAATTTGATTTTTCCTATACGACTTACACGGAACTCGTCCAACAGAAAAATAAAATTTAAACATTTTTTAGACGACTTCCATGTAAGTCATTTCATATTAATTTTTCAATTGAAAAATAAAATTTAAATATTTTATTATATCCAGAAGATTTCCATGTAAGTCTTCTGGTAGATGACTTACACGAAAATCTTCTGTAATAACCAAGGTTTAAACAGAATCTTGAAATAAAATTCTGGAAGACTTCCGTGTAAGTCGTCTATCGGATGACTTACATGGAAGTCGTCCAGATAAATTAAATTTTACGTTTTATTTTTTAATTGCAGAAGTAACCTGAAAAGACTTACTTGGAAGTCATCTAGTAAAAGTTAAATTTTTAATTTTTATTTTTCTGTTGAACGACTTCCGTGTAAGTCGTTTAGGAAAGTTAAATTTCTGACACAATCCGGCCAAATGCAAAAATAACATGTTTATCCTAGACGACTTAGGAGGAAATCTTCTTTAATTTTTTTTCGAAAACAAAGAAAACTGGAAGACTTTCAGAGAAATTGTATCTAAAAGACACACATAAAGTCAGTTGTGAAACTAACCTATGTATTGACTAGAAGACTTCCGTGTAAGTCTTCTCGTCGGTGAAGACTTACACGAAAGTTTTCTGACGGACATATCTGGAAAAAAAATTGATTTCATAACTTTAACCAGTGAGATAACTTGTTTAGCTTCTCCAACCACACAATACTTCACCACCAAAGCAACCTACTTGTTAATGACCATGAATCATGAGCTTGAATGGTTCTATGAACCTTAAAAATTTTAGAAACAAAATCTTGGGTTCTTTTGGATGAATATAGAGAGAAAGTGAAATAGATGTTGTTTTTAGTTCATAAGAAATGAGATAGAAGGAGTCAAAATCGATTTTTAGGTGCATTAAGAGCTTCAAATTGGTTGTTCACGGTGGTTGGTGTATTGATGGCAATATCACTATTGTAAATACTTGAAGAAGATGAGGATGAGAGAGTAGAAAACTTATTTTTGAAAAAAAAATATAATGTTATTTTCGTGAATAATCCAAACTTTTGGGATGAATATAACAAATGATAGTTTCAAAAATATCATGAGTTAGTTTTGTGTTTGACTTTGAGTTTTGAGTTATATTTGCAAAAAGTCATATATTGTTTGTGTTAATAAATAAATAAATTGCTTGAAATGCACTAAGTTAGTTAATACTTATAATAATAGCAAACCCCTTTCATATTAATGATGATCTCAGCATTTTTAATAGAAAATCAAAACTAAATCTAACAGTGGATTTTACTCTTAATCTCTAATCTAATGGGTAGGAATTTTAGGTATGACATAATAGTTTCACTAAACAAGAGATGTGCTTATTCGTTGAAGAATTAAGAGTTGATTACTCTTTAGGACACATTTTGAGTTTCTCTTACATTCATAGACATTTTCCACTTGTGACACACTTTTTATGGAGTCCACTGGATTTTTGGACAACTATACCCTTAAAAAAAAGAGAATGTTTGTTTTTTGATTATTTTTCTTATTATACTTCATAATTTCATTTGCTTTTATCTCAAAATCTATAATATATTAAATAAAAATAATTGTTATAATAAATTATATATAAAATTATCTATCTTTTAAGATCCATTTTCGTATATGTATGTTAACTTGTAAACAAAATTAATTGTGGACGTGGACTCCAAAGCGTGGATAGTAGATTTATACACTAGTTGTGGACAAGGACACCTTAACACATAGGTCATTGGCTTATACCTTTAAGAGGTTGTTCTTCGCTATAGTCTCCGGGAAACCCAGATAACCATGTTTCCACCGTTACTCCCATTGTCACCGGCACCACCAACACCATCACCACAATCAAGTTTTGGTTCTAACTCGTTAAAGGTCTCATCTTTCGATCTGATGTACATCGGTCTGTTGGAGACTTCCTCGTGACCACATCTAATCCAACGCAACTAGCTCTCGATCTCCGATAAGACAGCTCGATCAAAGATGTCTTATCCATTGGAGCTCGATGAGAGTTGTCTTATCAGAGATCGAGAGCTAGTTGTGTTGGATTGGATGTGGTCACATGGTGAATCTTCAGCATCCAAAAATGAGATTTTTAGCGAGTTGGAACCGCTCGATTGTGGTGGTGGCCTCGGCGGTGCCGGTGACGGTGATGGTAACGGTGGGAGTAACGGTGAAAACATGGTTATGTGGGTTTTTCCTTTTCGGAGACTATGGCGAAGAATAAGCTCTTAAAGGTATCAGCCAACGACCTCCGTGTTAAGATGTCTATGTCCACAACTAGTATATAACTCTACTGTCCACGTTTTGGTGTCCACGTCCACAATCCACGTCCACACTTAATTTTGCTTACAAGTTAATATGTATATATATGAAAATAGATCTTAAAAATAGAGAATTTTATGTATAATTTATTATGACAATTATTTTTATTTAATACATTTTAGAATTTGAGATAAAAGTAAATGAAAACATTAAATGGAATAATAAAAAGAGAGAGATTCATGTGATGAGAAGAAAACAACTTTTATATTAAAAACATAAAGGCAATAAAAAAACAATAAAGTTTAGGGTAATAAGAGTGAGTCTTTTTGACATGAGAAAGTGTGTTTAAAGCACTAAGTGTCCTATAGAATAATTGAAAAGTGAGAAAGTGTTCATAGGTGTAAAAAACTCAAGAAGTAAACAAGAGATGTGCTTATTAGTTTCAAGGAATTTTAGGTATGACATAATTACTAGGGATATCTTTTCAGAAGCATAACCATTGAATTAAAGGAGAAAATAGGCCTCTGCATTTTACCCGGACCCGAAGACCTAAACCGGAACCGACCCAAAAATACAGGTTCGGGTCCGGGTCCGGGTTCATGCTAAGTACCTATTGGGTCTTTTTTTTGGCCCCGCGGGTCTCGGTTCGGGTCCGGGTCCTACCCGAGACCCGTTCGGGTACCCGAAGTACCCGCAAATAATTGTATATACTAGGTATATTTGGGTGATTGGGTATTGGTATTTCGGATTTTTTAAAAAATTTCGGGTTTGGATTTTCGGGTATAATTGTAGGTTTTTGGTGAAATTTTAGATTTTTAGAAAATATAATTTGGGTATTCGGGTAAAATTCGGGTATGTTTTGGGTTTTCGGGACTGATTTTGGATAAATTTTTGGGTATTTTTGCGGTTCTTCGGGTATTTTTAGAGTTTTCGGGTCCAGTTCGGGTACTTCGGGTC
Organism: Brassica oleracea var. oleracea; assembly: GCF_000695525.1. Lineage (NCBI taxonomy): Eukaryota > Viridiplantae > Streptophyta > Magnoliopsida > Brassicales > Brassicaceae > Brassica > Brassica oleracea. The sequence continues at coordinate 15,863,930 of NC_027749.1, read as the reverse complement.
TATTTCGGGTCCTAAATATCCGAACCGGCCCGGATCCGAAATATACCCGAAAACTTTGGGTATTTTACGGGTATTGAAATGATAGACCCGAACCGATCCGGACCCGACAAGACCCGACCCGGAACCGACCCGAAAAGTTATAGGTACCTATATGGGTCTAAATTGCTAGGACCCGAAGGATCCGGATCCGACTATACCCGACTCAAACCCGACCCGAAGACCCGGATGCCCAGGCCTAGGAGAAAAGACTTACAAGAGATTTGCAGCATGACGCAAGGAGTACCGTCAAGCATGGATCTCATAGGACGGCTCAGGTGATGCAGTCAGACGTGAATCCTCGTACGGCAGATAGTATTGTCTGTAATATTTTTCATAGTTGTAATAGCATAATTATCCAGCGTTAAAAAAAAACCATTGACTTTTTTTATTGTGTTCTTTATAATAGAAATCTTGTACATTTTCAGAGGTTTAGCCATTGAAACATTTCATAACAGAAACATTTATTAAATTTATACACTTAAGCAAAAAATTAACCACTGAACATTTTCATTGAACCCTTTCTTAATAGAAAATTATATATTTTCAGAAGATTAACTACTGAACCTTGTCATAATAGGTTAACAAATTTTATCTAACAGTCACTTATGCTAAATAAATTATTTTTTAAAGAAAATATCTAACATTGTAATATAAGAAAATACAAAAAAAGAATACAAAGAATAGTGATATAGACTTAGCATTCTACTCATCCTATGGAATGCACCATGAACTCAGCCCGACCAGAGTCGCGTACAAGAGAAAATTATGCATATGGCTGATGTTGTTCAAGATCCTCCTCTGAAGTTGTTTCCTTTATGATGTATCCAAAGGCATTTTGCTGGGAGGCTTTCTAGCGATCTATGCCAAGGAAGACAAAAGCACTCATTAAGCAGAAATTAACCAAATTTTGAAACACAAATAAACCTTTCTTGAAACACTAAAGCAGGATTCTAAGTTTTGGTTTGAAGTCAATCGCAAGATCATAAATGTTACATACTCGTGGCAGCATATGCGAGAGCACGTTGGCGATATCTACCTTCTTCATCGTTAACTTGAATCGTGTTAATCAGGTACATTTCAGGATAGACCAATCAGCTGAAATGGATTGAAAAGAAGACAAGAGACAAAACCTATAAGGAGAATCTGAACAGAGAGGAGTCATGTATCCTTCCTCGCTGAGAACAAGGGGACAAGACAGTTTTTCTAGTTAGAGTGCTTGGTTAAAGATTGGTCCTATGGAGAACCCATGACAATCAGGTTTACTATACAAGAAGGTTATGATTTGTACCAGAGTGAGAAAATTCAAACAATTACTCCTTAACAAGCATTGTGGTTGTAAATCAAAGCATATATGCCATACCCCTCTCAAGCTTCTGCAGCTTACTACCTCTTTAGCAGCTTTGCTTAACAGAACCCATGCTATCGCACTAACCTTCTTGAGAGATAAATAAAACACATTAGTTCAAAAAAAAAAAAAGATAAATACAACACATAGTTCACATAACTCTAATTATCTCTAGAAAAATATTAAAAGGCAAACCACAAGAGAAACAAACACAAAGTTGATAAGTAACTAAGAGAAGTGACCGTTGCCTCTATTTCAAAACTTTTTACCCATTAGATATATCATTTCCCTTCTTTTTGTAACATTTTACGGTTTTGTGAATGTAACGTAGCTGGCTGGGTAGTCTGGGTTAATTGAAAAAAAAAACAAGTTGTGTAGAGGTTGAAACACGTACCATCATCATAAGTTTGTTTCACGGCTTAACATATCCCATTTGAAAAGGGGTAACATATTTAATTCTCATGTGTTTTAGCTGCCAAACGTTGCAATCATAGACGACCAACACGAAGATTGGTTTTTAGAAAAACTGGAGAATCACAACCATACAATAAACAGTGAAATATAATGAAATTTCAGTGTAATAACTTGCGCTTAGAAACTGTTTGTCCAAGTTGTTTGGTTTTATCAAATATCTTTGGTGCAAGGCTGCAAGCTTTTCTCTAACTCACCTTTATTGTCTTTTGTAAACTCTTCAAACTAATTTTTTATGATTAGAAATACCTTGCTTTTCCAAATCCCTTTCTCAAAATCCCTTATATATTAAAAGAGGAACATTGCAATTAATGCGTTCACACTAATATTGACACGTGTCGTTTAGAGAGATACTCTCACATATTTGTTTCCTTATTTTCCATCTTCTGGAGTATCTTGGCGTTTTTTTTGTGTGATCTTCTTAACGAGCTTTTGATTATAAACTAGCCTGAGGATTGAAACACTTTCTAAACAGTTTATAATTTTTTTCACACCTTCGAGGTTTCAACATATCTCATCAGACATCAGGTGATGACAATTTTTATAGACAAAAAGGATTATAAATTGCAAACTGAGATGAAAAGAACTGTGTTTTAAGACAAAATAGAGAAATTCAACACATCTGTTAGTCTACTGAATATAGAAGTCCCTTCTTCCTTCTTTGCATGGCCTACACGGCGATCCATCTAGGTTATTTTCGGCGAGGTTCTTGAGATGGGGACTTTAGTCGTGGACCAGCGTCACGCAAACTGAGATGAAAAGAACTGTGTTTCTCGACTGAACCTGTGAGAAATCCAACGCATCCGTTAGTCCATTACTGAAGTCTTGAAGAGGAGAAGAGAACCTATAAGTTTATGTTCATTAGATCAGCTTTGTGAGGCGACTTCTTTTGCATCTTTGTGCGTAGCTGTTGATTATTACTGTCAAAAATAGAACTCTTCTCTCATTGTTTCGTCAAACTTAGAATTATCGTTATTACAAACTACTGCAGCTCACGAACTCTTCTCCCCTTTCTTTCGTCAAGCTCACAAACACAAATGATAAAAATTTTATATTGCCAATGATAATAATTTTACGTTTGCATGGCTGGCCAGCACACTCTTACCTACCATACGTTCTTTTAAGCATACTGTTTATTCTTTATTATCACGTACAAATTAATGGAGGCGGTGCATGCGAAGGAAAAAGGGTCGAAGTCTTATGAGATCATGCATATTCTCAGTGACGTGCGAAGGCTATTAGGGGCCTAGGGCAAAAACAATTTATTTTATATCAAATATGCGTATTAATTATTTTTAATACGAACCAGAAAATAAATTTTTTTCTTATCTTATATTTTAAAATTATTTTTAAGAAAAATTAATCTTATGAAAATTAATGGCAAAAGTTATATTTTTGTTACAACTGAAAATTGTATATACAAACTCAAATTATATGCAGGAAAATGTTTTTGACATTCAAAATAAAAAAATATACAATGAAATTAATATTCACAACAACTAAGCAGAAATGGTCATATTATTGAAAAGTATTAAGAGATAATTATAGTTTTTATCATATTATCATATATTGATTATATGATTTATGAATATGGAGGCCCCAAAATGTACTAATGTGAGAGAGGACCTGGGGCCAATGCCCCAAAATTGATAAGGTGAGCACGGCTCTGCATATTCTGGAAAAGAGTTGATAATCGGTACAAAATATATAGGATAAACACACAGCTTTCAAACTAAACTAGAAGAGTCTCTTTTTTTTTCTTGTGTTGTGCAGTTTGTTGTAGATGAATGGCTAAGAGAAACGTAAAAACAAAAAAAAAGTTATATTCATACGCAACTGTTATAAGTTCCAAGTTGGAACTTCTGATTGTGGGTTTACCGAATCGAACCGGTCGGTTCCGAGTTGGAACGTCTATTGAATCAACGAAGATAAACCACGCTTATGTACGGTTATTTCAAGTTTACTATATGACGGTTGCCTATTTTGATAATATGCGTGATTGAGTTAATTATGAATAGGGGATTATTTGCATATATTTCAAAAACTTAGTTTATGGCAATAGACTTAAATCGTATAATCAGTTTTATCTTTATGCATTTTAATAAAATTGAGCTTTTTATTTATAAGACTTCTTCTACAATATTCTTCATCGTTAACCTCCAGCACTTTTGTGAATTCTCCAAACCAAAATAAGACTTTCGAATGATTCTTATATTTTAACGGAGTAAAATACAATAAAATCCAACATACAATCAAACTGATGTCTACATTTAACAGACTTTATGTCTTTTTATCTTGTAAATACCAAAAATAATAATCTCATCCCGCGCAAGGTGCGGGTTATCACCTAGTATATAGCTATTTTGCAAACGTACAGAATTATAAATATATTGGGTTGCAATTTTTGTAGAAAACATAATCCTATAATCACCAAATCTGTGTCTCTTTTAAATAAAATTTCATAAGGAAATAAATCTCACATTTAAAAAGCCGAATCAAAATTAAATGTTTATATTGAAGTAAAAAAAATAAGGTTCATTTTTCTTGAATAATAATACTGTATACATCAACACACAATACATATGGATGCTTACATATTTATCTTTAAAAAATGGAGTAACCAACACATCAAAAAACGGAGAGAAAAACTATTCTGAACTTTGATTTGTACAATGGTTTACTTTGTTCTTTCTCTCCATATGAATATTACCCAATAGATTTATATATGAATTGATGGCCCCTTAATTGCTTAATTAAAGAACTGGCATAGATCGATGATGGTGTGGCTATACCACTTTTTTAAAACAAGATTTTTGCTTTGTGAGTTTGGAGATGATCACCATGTGAATCAGAGTAGTAAAAAGCATTTGTACATCAAGAATACGTTATCATGGAATGTGTCAATCTTTGATAATACTAATTCAAATATTTGCTCCATTTTAAGTTACAAAAAAAATATTTGCTCCATTTCATTCTCTATTTTCCTTATCTTTTTATTTTCTCATTGTTTCCTCTACTTGTACTAAGATAATTAAGAATTTATTTATATATTTATCTATTTGAGGTTTGATCCAGCTCGAACCGATAACATAAACAAAAACCTCTTTTTTAAAAAGAAAAATTGATCATCCAGGTGCTTAGTCTATATCAGAAATTATCGATTTGGATATCAAAATTTCAGTATAAAACCAAATTTTCAGGAAACTGAGTTTTTAATTAACATGAAATATATATAAAAATAGTTTATTGTCATGTTTACTAGAGATTATATTTGACATTTTAAGTATATTCGATAACTATCTATCCTAAATTTTATATATAAGATATTTAAATTATTTTTCTCTGTATATTTTTTGATTAATCACTAACAAATACAATAGAAACTCTTTAAATTATTATTTGATAAATTAATAAACACGATAAACTAATAAAATCCTTAAATTCTGAGTTAGACCAATACAAAAGATGACACATTTTGATGAGATAATAATATGTTTATTTTTCTGAAATTTTTAGCGAAAATATGAACCCCATATGAATGTATAAGATTAGATAAATTTAAATAAATATTGTATTGTTAATTTTTTTATTCGAAATGGAGTCCAGTTTTAATTTTCCAAACATTGTTTTTTTTTTAAAAAATGGTATTATTTTGTCATTTTACAGCTAAAATACATATATATCGAAAGTATAAATTATCTCTACATAAATAATATAATACGAACACCATAAAATTTGTATATGCAAAATTTAATCAATATATATATATATATATTGTAAAAAAATAATTCTTCTTCTTTTATTTATATAAAAAATACTTTAAAGTATATACATTTCTTAAAGAAAATTTCTATAAATTAGTAAAATATCATAATTCAAAAATTATTAATTTATAAAGTTTTTAGTGTATATGTAGCAAACCGATTTTAAATATATCTAACACTAAGCTCCACAAATAAAAATTTCAATGAAAATTTAATTTTAAAATAAATGTTAATATCATACATATATGGGCAATTCTCCTAAATAGACAATTTTCAAGTTTTGGTCACAAAAATAGACCACAAGGAAAAAAATAACCAAAATGTTTTATTTAATAGGTAAAAGAATCCTAATACCCTAGATATATTAAAAAATAAAAAAAACAAAATAAAACAAAATATTTTTTAATATTTTTTTTCTTTTTCGAATTTATTTATTTTTTTTAAATTTTCTTTTTGTAATTCTAAAATACTTTTTGAAACTATTTTTAAAATTTTTATTTAAAATTTTTTAATATTTATTTTTTATTTTATAAAATTTTAAACCTCAATCCCAAATCTCCACCCCTTAACTCTAAACCCTAAGATTTGGATTAGTTAACTCTAGGGGTATAAATGTATATTTACTTTTTTAATGAAATATTTTGGTTATTTTGATCTTTAGAGTCTATATTTATGATTAAAACTTTTTTAGTGCTATCCTGGAATCCCAGTAAGTATATTTGTGTAATTAATTTCTGTAATCAATCATCTTATCTTTGTTATTAAAATAATATAGTTTTGATATTTTGATGACTATACAATATATTTAATAGTCTTAAAACCCAATACGTATACATACGGCCTTTTCGAATCGAACAAAAAAGCTTAAGGGTTCTCTTAAACCCTTAAACCTACGCCGCCGCCTCCTCCTTCTCCCAAAACAATTTTGCTCTCTCTCGCTGTGTCGAAATTAACACATAAACCCTAATCCCGAGCCCCTTCTGCAACAGGTTTCGATGGCTATTGACGGGAGTTTCAATCTCAAACTCGCGTTGGAGACGTTTTCTGAACGTTGCCCCAAAGTCGCAGCTTTTCCATTTTTCAATTCGATTCTCAGCAAGGTACCTTCTTGTAATTGCTTACTAGCTTGACCCAGAAACATGAATTTGAGTTTGGCTGAAATGTTTCTTTCTTTGTTGTTGTTTAGGGAGAAGAAGTGGTGGATAACGAGGAAGTGATTAATGTTTTGTCTGATGTGTTTCTTCACCCGGAGCTTACGATTCCTTTGGTTCATTACTTCCTTCCCATTATAAGAAGAGTTGTTGATAGAGTGGTGGGTCTTCTCCATCTAGTGGGTGATCTTAGCTCAAGTAGTGACTACTCAGACGATGTGTCAGTCTTGGAAGATGCGTTGAAGGAAGGTGTTAGTGTCATTGATTTTTATGTTCGGCGTGGACAAAGGCTGGAGCTTCATGAGTGTACTTGCTTGGCCTTTAGTCGTGCTCTTCATCTGAACACGTCCTTGCTAGGGTAAGAATATAGAAGATGAGAGTCATTTATGTAAACAAGCAGTAAAGCTAAGATATCTGTTAGAAGTTTACTTTGGTTTTGCTAAAAAGGCTTGACTAGTTTACTAAGAGAAGCTTTTGCTAACTGTGTAGGTCTATTCTGCTTTATTTTAAGAAAGCTCCACCACCATACGAGCGGATTCTTGTGAAAGAAATCATTTCTGAGTCGCAGATGGAGGTAAATGCTTGTTATCTTTTGAGCATCCTATGACATTCTAGTTATTCTTTTCTATTATCTAGTCTTTGGTCGGTTTTGTTGATTTTTTTCTCTCCCCTGAATCAGGCTACTACAGCTGCATACTTGCTTTGTCTTCAAGTATCCTATCGTTTTCTGGTTATTAGACCTGAGGTTTTCTCTAAGTTGTGGGATTGGTCCTGTTACTTGGAGTCCATGAAAAAGCTCTCAGACTGCCCGAGCCAGAGAAGGGATTTTGTGGAAAAGCATCGAGAGGCTGTGTGGTGTGGGATACAGATTCTGTCTGTTGTTTTAAGATGCACTGATAGAATGGCAGGATGTTACGGTTTTGAAGGAGAGGAAGCATTCTCATATTTGCTACGGTAATCCCTTTTAACTCTACTCAAGACTTCTTTATTCAGTTTTGTTTCTGAAGGTTTATTTTCTTTGATGCATTCAGCTGGGAAGAATTTTGTCAGGATATAGAAATAGAAAAGGCTGGATCATACATTCAGTTGCCAACATACAAGGGGTTGAGGTCTTTTCAAGATTTTAGTACCCTTGCACCTGGGATTCACAAGCAACAATCAGCAGGGGTGGGAGAAAGGGAGCCGTTGATGAAGATCCGAAGGCTGGATACCTGGTCGGTTTACTTTATGTTTCTTTTCAATAAATTTCTTCTCTTATGCCACGTGTACCAATGTTAATTTTCTCATTTCGGCTTGATTCCTCCTTCCTCTTGAATTCAGGGATGTCAAATCTTTCGCTGAACCATTTGAAATTCACTCTAGGGTGAAGAAATCATTTGAAATGGTCTCATTGGCTGTTAGTCAAAAACGACCTGTTCTTCTGTACGGTCCCTCGGGCTCTGGAAAGTCTGCCCTGATTAGAAGATTGGCTGATGAGAGTGGTAACCAGGGTATGATACATTTCTAATATCTATCTCATTTTTTTAGTATTTAACTAAATTCAAGGAACTTTCTACTATGCTGGATGAGGAAAAACAACTATCTTGAGATATTGCTGTTCACACTAATTCATTGAGTATTTCCACATTAAAATGAAGCCCTAAACTGAATTCTCACTATATTTTGTTTATTTTTGGTAGTTGTATTTATCCACATGGATGATCAACTTGACGGGAAAACGTTGGTTGGCACTTATGTGTGTACTGATCAACCTGGAGAATTTAAATGGCAGCCTGGCTCACTTACCCAGGTTTGTTGCATGGAATTCAGATGGCACCCTAGTGGTATCTTTCCTCCTACTTTTACGTTAATATTTTTGCTTTTCATCTTGGCAGGCTATTATGAATGGTTTCTGGGTGGTTCTTGAGGACATAGACAAAGCTCCATCAGATGTCCCCCTTGTCTTGTCACCTTTGCTGGGAGGCTCATGCTCATTCGTGACCAGCCATGGAGAGGTAAATACATTCTCTTTGCTGCTCTCTAATTTTGTATGTGGAACACTATTGTAAGGCATATACTTTTTTTATACTACTCTGTTTTAGGTATTTGTGTGTTTTCCTCAAAAATGTTTTAAGTTTCAGTGCTTCTTAACTTTTCGCAGGTGATACAGATAGCAGAGAGTTTCCAACTGTTTTCAACCATATCCACACCCGAATGCAGTGTATCACACATCAGGGAAGGTATATCTTCTAGACATTAATTAGTTTGGGGTTGCATTTGTCGGCCTGATCTGTGCTAGATATATCATTGATGTCTGCGATCTTGCTAAAGTAATGTGTGGTCTAGAGGTGAATTGCGAATTAGGTTAAAGGGTATATTAGTTAGATAATCTACGTGTTGTTATGTTGGCTATTGTTCCCATCTTGAATTGCTAATTTTCCTTTCTTTTAATGTTCTCAACAGTAAATCTTTTATGAGGTCCTGTCGTATTTATATTATCTCGTAGCTTTTGAGCTTATAGAATCCTTTACTTTCCTTGCTGCAATTAAGATTCGTTACAGGAATTGTATCATTTTTTATCTGTTTTTAATGTAGCTGGAAATTCTCTAAGTCCCCTTTGGAGGAGAATTGTTGTTTATCCACCAGATCGTGAAAGCTTGCAAAGTATTGTGGGTGCTCGGTATCAGAACCTGATGCCTATTGCAGAGAAACTTATTGGTAGGTTCCTTCTGTCCATACTCCCCTTGATATGGTTTCTGTACTCACAGTGAAACTTTACTTTTCCATCTTTGCAGAAACTTATGAAAAAGTTAACTCTGCTCTTCGTCCCCAGTTTTCTGGTTCGACAACTGAAAACTCAGCTACATTCAGTTCCCCAAGTAGATTTTCACTGAGGTAAGCATATATCCAAGAGTTTTATTGTTCTTAATAGATTGGCGAACTATTGTTTCTGAATGGTCATCTTTCTCCAGAGATTTGCTCAAGTTGTGTGAACGGGTCCAGGGTCTGCCCTCGTATGACGGTCATGCAATTTCTCAGGAGGTAATATTCTTTGAAGTTTACTTATGCTAGTCCCTTATTCTAGATTTCATTTATTTAAGTGGGCGTTTTGTGCTTTTTCCTCAGGCAGGAGATATATTCTCTGCTTCTTATATGTCAACTCAAAATCGAGTGACAGTAAGTGAAATCGTGGCTAGCGTTTGGAATGTTCCTGTTCCAGAATCTCATCATAAGCCCCCAATTCAGGTATCTTAGTGTTCTTGACAGTGTGTTGCCTTGTTGTATTGAGATTGTTTATTAATTTTCCAATGAACTGCAGGAACTTTCTAAAACTCTTAAAATTGGCAGAGTTTCTCTACCACTTGGCGAAACTGCGGTTAGTTTTTAAGCATCTCCGCTCCTATTGATACAAATATTAAAAAGTCAAAGACTTATTGATCTGTTTTTTTCCCAGTCACATGACCGGTCGAGGTTTGTTGAAACACGCACATCCACACGGTTACTTGAGAAAATAGCCCGATCTGTTAAGTACAACGAGCCAGTTCTCTTAGTAGGAGAAACAGGGACAGGGAAAACTACTCTAGTTCAAAATCTTGCACAGTGGATCGGACAGAAACTCACAGTTTTGGTGTGTTTTAACGTACATTCTTTTATATAGTAATTGTTTCATATAATTTCTGATTACTTTTTTTTTCAGAACTTGAGCCAGCAAAGTGATATAGTTGATCTACTGGGAGGTTTTAAGCCTATTGATGCAAAGCTTATGTGCAAAATGCTGTACAATGAATTCATTGAATTGGGAAGACATTCTCAGATGAAGGTATTTAAAACTTATTTTCTCTTAGAATTCCTTCGGCACTCAATCTTAACCAGATATGTTCAGAATGAGTTTAGTTTTTTGCTGAGTCCTTTTTCGTTTTGGTATCCAGGATAATTCAGACGTTATGACGTGGCTACGAAAAAACTTTAGAGCTAAGAAGTGGGAAACTTTTTTGAGAGGGTTAAAGAAAACTATTGACCATCACGTTAAAGGTGGGGAAGAAAGGTCTAGGTCTGGTAGGAAGAGGAAGAAACCTGAAGTGATTGAGAATTGGGCTTGTCTGTCCAAAAAAGTGGAGAAGATTCATCAACAGATTTGTTCAGGTGGAATGGTTTTTAAATTTGTCGAAGGTGCCTTTGTGACTGCCCTCAGGGAGGGGTATTGGGTTTTACTAGATGAAGTAAACTTAGCACCACCGGAGATATTGGGCAGGCTTACTGGTGTTCTTGAAGGAGTGAGAGGATCACTTTGTTTAGCTGAGAGAGGGGATGTAATGGGCATTCCTAGACATTTGAATTTCCGTTTGTTTGCCTGTATGAATCCAGCCACGGATGCTGGTAAGCGAGACTTGCCGTTCTCCTTCCGTAGCAGATTTACAGAGTATGCTGTGGATGATGAATTGTGTGACGATGACCTGGAGATATTTGTGAGGCGATTCTTAGGTGGACGTGAATCTGACAGTAAGTTAGTGGGCAACATTGTTTGCTTTTACAAAGAAGCTAGAAGATTATCTGAAGAATGCTTGCAGGACGGTGCTAATCAGAAGCCACAGTATAGCTTAAGGTCTCTTTACCGAGCCCTAGAGTATGCGATTAAAGCAGAAGGTATTGGCGGATTTCAGAAAGCATTATATGATGGATTTTCCATGTTTTTCCTCTCCTTATTAGATGCTTCCAGTGCGAAGATCATGAAACCACTTATAGAACTTGTCTCAAAGGAAAGTAGCCGAGCCCAACCACTTCAAAGATACTTGGGAGAATTAAAGGGCAGTTCTGATGAATCTGTCAAGAAATATGTGAAGACGAAGAGCGTGATTGAACACCTTCATCATCTGGCTCATGCCATTTTTGTCAAAAGATATCCTGTTCTCTTACAAGGACCAACATCCAGTGGAAAAACAAGCCTTGTCAAATATCTTGCGGCGTTAAGTGGTAACAAATTTGTTCGGATCAATAATCACGAGCAGACCGATATCCAAGAATATTTGGGTTCCTATATGACTGATTCTTCAGGGAAGCTTGTATTTCATGAAGGAGCGTTGGTGAAGGCAGTCAGGGATGGTCATTGGATTGTCTTAGATGAACTAAATTTGGCCCCATCCGACGTCTTAGAGGCACTAAACAGACTGCTTGATGACAATAGGGAGCTTTTTGTACCTGAGTTGGGTGAAACAATCTCAGCGCATCCTAATTTCATGCTCTTCGCTACACAGAACCCTCCTGCTTCATATGGTGGACGCAAAATACTGTCTCGAGCTTTTCGTAACCGTTTTGTGGAGATTCATGTCGATGAGATTCCAGAAGATGAACTGAGTGAAATTCTCTTTGAGAAGTGTGAGATTGCAAAAAGTCACGCTACGAAGATTGTTGAAGTGATGAAAGACTTGCAGCGCAACAGGCAGAGTAGCAAAGCTTTTGCTGGAAAACATGGATATATAACTCCAAGAGATCTATTCCGGTGGGCAGATCGTTTTAGGACTTATGGAGGTAAATCAAATGAAGAACTCGCCAGAGAAGGGTATTACCTCCTTGCAGAAAGGCTGCGTGATGATAGTGAGAAGCTAGTTGTTCAAGAGGTGTTGGAAAGACATTTCCGGGTCAGTCTTGCAAAGGATGATGTGTACAAAGAGGTAAGTTTTGTTTTCTAGTTTGAAACTTCGTTGCAAACTGTTTTTTGATTATTGAACTCGTTCATTTTAATTTCCTGAAATATGATTATATAGTTGTTCTTCTAACTTCATATATCCAGTTGATGTAGGTGTATCATACCATGAGTTGCCTGTTCTTGATCTTTTGCATTTTTAGAGCCACTAACTTTCATTCTGATAATTTGTGTTTAAAGGAAGCTGCTGGTCTTACTGCACTATTACTAAGTTTTTTTTGTACGTTATTCTGATGTGGATACTGATTTTTTCTGTTCTGTTTTACCTTTTTTTTTGGCCCAGGAGCTTCTTAAGCTGGAACAGCCATTTTCCATGTAATTGCCTTTCCCCTCATTTTTCTTCTATTATTAAATCAATTTGTTTTCGAGCTTGTTAGTTTCATGTCACTGTGAGCTTAATTCTATGGTGTTATTTCAATCTTTTATAGGAAAAACCAAACAGTCACCTGGACTCGAAGTATGTGGAGACTGTTTTTTCTCATTGAACGTTGTTATGAACTGCGTGAGCCTGTTCTTCTTGTTGGTGAAACTGGGGGAGGCAAAACAACAATCTGCCAACTTCTAAGCGAGTATAAGAAGCTAAGGTTGCACATCCTTAACTGTCATCAATACACAGAAACATCTGATTTCCTTGGGGGGTTCTTTCCTGTGAGAGACAGATCCAAATTAGTAAAGGAATTCGAGAATCAAGTCAAACAGTTGAAGCTATCTGAGGCATTGGTACCTTTTAGTCAAGATATTGATCTTTCTGCAGATATTGGTAGTGCTGAAGTGTTGATCAAATCAATAGATGCGATTCTGGAAAAGTACAAAAAGGACTCAGTAATAAGAATGGAGGTCACACCACTGAACATTGATGTACTTCAGAACATGAGGAACAATATGGTGATGTTGTATCAGAAGTGGCGTGCAATTTTTGTGTGGCAAGATGGTCCCCTTGTGGAAGCAATGAGAGCTGGAAATATCTTTCTTGTGGATGAGATATCTTTGGCTGATGATAGTGTTTTAGAAAGACTGAACAGTGTGTTGGAGCCAGGCAGGAAATTGTCGTTAGCTGAGAAAGGTGGTCCTGTCTTGGAGGAAGTTGTAGCTGATGAGAAGTTTTTTGTTCTTGCTACCATGAATCCGGGTGGTGATTATGGAAAGAAGGAATTGTCACCTGCACTTCGTAACCGTTTTACTGAGATATGGGTCCCTCCTATTTCAGAGACTGAGGAGCTCAGAAGTATTGCTTCTTCTGTCCTTAGCAACTCAAAGGAATCTAATATCGTAGATCCCATTATCCACTTCTGGGAATGGTTTAACCAGTTGCAGATTGGAAGAACGCTTACTGTCAGAGATCTCCTCTCTTGGGTTGCGTTTGTCAATGTGATACATGAGAGTGTAGGACCAGCGTATGCTATTCTTCATGGAGCATTTCTCGTGTTACTTGATGGTTTAAGTCTTGGAACTGGTCTGTCTGGGAGAGATGGTAAAGATCTGAGGGAAAAATGCTTCGCTTTCCTCTTACAACAACTCAAGGTTCTCACTAGCGACACACTCCCTTTGGATATTTCAAGAATGGAGCAATATGGCTGGGGTGATACCAAAGCTATTTGTCAAGAAAGCAAGAGTGTTTTGCATGGAGACATGTTTGGCATCGATCCTTTTTACATAAGCAAAGGTGATGAAACTCCTGAAATTGGTGGATTCGAGTTCTTAGCACCAACCACCTGCAGGAATGTGTTGAGAGTATTGCGTGCAATGCAGCTTTCAAAACCAATATTATTGGAAGGTAGCCCTGGTGTTGGAAAAACAAGTCTTATAATGGCGTTGGGTAAATATTCTGGCCACAAGGTTGTGCGCATAAATTTTTCAGAGCAGACTGACATGATGGATTTGCTGGGATCGGATTTACCTGTTGAAAGCGATGAGGACATGAAGTTTGCGTGGTCTGATGGAATTCTCTTGCAGGCTCTAAAGGAAGGCTCCTGGGTTTTGTTAGATGAACTAAATCTTGCCCCACAATCCGTTCTAGAGGGTTTGAATGCCATTTTGGATCATCGTGCTCAAGTTTTCATCCCAGAACTAGGCTGTACCTTTGAATGCCCCCCGACGTTTAGAGTTTTTGCATGTCAGAATCCTTCTTCTCAAGGTGGTGGCAGAAAAGGTCTTCCCAAGTCTTTCCTTAACCGATTCACAAAAGTGTATGTAGACGAGTTAGTTGAAGATGATTACCTCTTCATATGTCGCTCGCTTTACCCTTCTATTCCCAGTCCATTGCTTTCAAAGCTTATTACTCTCAATAGACAGCTACATGATGGTACTATGATAGATAGAAAATTCGGTCACGATGGCTCACCATGGGAGTTCAATCTACGTGATGTGATCAGATCATGTCAATTTGTGCAAGGTAACCTATAATCGTTTTGTTTTTTCATATTAGCATTTCTAGGCAACAGTACTTGCTTAAACTAATTTGAGTTATTTTGTCGTTTCAGGGGGAAAATATGACTTAGAAGTTGAAAGCTTTCTCAATGTTCTGTATGTTCAAAGAATGCGTACCGCGACTGACCGGAAAGTAGTTCTGAGTATCTATAAGGCTATTTTTGATAAAACCCCTTCTATAAATCCGTATCCTCGAGTTCAGCTAAATCCTGGATACTTAGTTGTGGGAACTGCTGCTGTTAAACGAAATTTCACTCAGTCTAATATTTCCAGTGAGCAGTTGAAGATTTTGCCTGAAATCCGTCAGAATCTGGAAGCCGTTGCACATTGCGTGCAGAATAAATGGCTGTGCATCCTAGTTGGACCATCGTCCTCTGGAAAGACTTCAGTGATCAGAATATTAGCTCAGTTAACAGGATTCCCGCTTAATGAATTAAATCTTTCATCTGCGACTGACAGCTCTGATCTTCTCGGTTGTTTTGAGCAGTACAATGCATTCCGTAATTTCAGGATGGTGGTCGCTCGAGTTCAGCATCTTGTTGACGAGTATAGCAGTTTGTTGTCACAGTCTTCCCAGGTGACCCTTTTGAGCAAGAGCAAAAGCCTAGTGTCCAGCTGGCTTTCCTTTTTATACAAGATTGATTCGTGCCTCTTGGAAAACCCTTCATCCTTCTTGAACGACGCTGACTCGCTCTCCAAACTAACTGAGATCGTAGAATATATGAGTAAGGTCTTGGGGGAAGGTTTTTTGCCCGTTAGTTGGTCAAAAAGGAGTCTGGACCAAATCACGAAGACAATAGTGAAGCTGCAATCTGATGAGAAAAAACAATCAACGAAATTTGAATGGGTGACTGGAATGCTGATAAAGGCAATAGAAAATGGAGAGTGGGTTGTTCTTGAAAATGCAAATCTCTGTAATCCCACGGTAATATAATCTCCCTTTATTAGTTAATAATTTCCCTTGTATCTAATTGCCATCTTCAACATAAATTTCAGGTACTTGATAGGATCAACTCTTTGGTGGAACCTTGTGGATCAATCACTATAAATGAATGTGGGGTTATAGATGGCGAACCTGTTACTGTTACTCCACACCCTAACTTTCGTTTGTTTCTGTCCGTTAATCCCAAGTTTGGGGAGGTGTCAAGAGCAATGCGGAATAGAGGCGTTGAGGTATTTATGATGGCCCCACACTGGCAGCTCAATGAGGAAGCCTCTAACAGTGATGAACTTGTGCTGAGAGGTGTGGAAAGGTTTCTTGCTCTATCAGGTATTCCGGGTGATAAGCTGGTTGCTTCCATGGCCAAAGCACATGTTCATGCATGGCGCAATGGTCAAACCATTGGTGTACGGATAACTTATCTTGAGCTTGAACAGTGGGTTCACGTCTTCCAACTGCTGCTCATGAATGGTAACCAACTCCTGTGGAGCTTACAGCTAAGTTGGGAGCACATCTATCTCTCTTCCCTTGGAGTAACTGATGGAAAAGATGTTGTTGATCTTGGGCGTGATACGTATTTGTCAGATACTGAATCATTTATGGGTGGGAATATGTGCCTGTCTGGGGGATGGCCAAAGCCTTTCAATTTGAGAGACTTGATGTGGTACTCAAGAGAAAAAACTGTCAGGCAGAATTGCATGTATCTGGAGTTTCTAGGAGCTCAATACGCATCACATCAGACTGAAATAACCTACAATGTCAAGTTGACAGATAGGGATTTGGCCGCTGGGGAACGGAGAATAATTTATACTGCCGATTCTTGGACGCTAAATAAAATCTTGTTTCCTAAAGCCTTAATTGGGTCAACCCGTGCCGCAGATACAAGAAAAATTGACCATGATTCGGCTTCAAAGAAGCTATTGTATGCTGCCAACTGGACAATGGAACAGGCAACCGAAGAGGACATTCAACTCTATCTGGTGTGGATTAGTTGGTTTGGTTCCAGGCTGCAACAATACTGCCCCTTTTTCCTGTGTTTTCTCAATATGTTGAAAGATGAGTTGCAGCATCCAATCTGGAGTCATATATCCAGATGTCGAAAAAACCTGAAATCCCTCTGCAAAGTTGATCCAGATGCTGTTCCAATCCCGATGATGTCCTCCAAGTTGATTGACATAGCAGCAGCGGATGAACAGTCAAAGCCCCTTAGTAAAACCCTCTTTGAGTCTCTAAGCTCTGTTGGCGTTCTTCGGCTTTCCTCTCAGCAGTGGCTTGCAGAAAATAACTACAACCACACCGATGTATCCTCTTTTATTCGCTTTCTGGATTCCCTTCGCGTTTTGGAGAAGAAAATTCTTTGCGAAATTGTTGGATCACCTGCTTTCTCTGTGTTGATTCAGTTGTACACTGAAGTTATTGAAAAACATTCATTCTTCTGGTCTGATCTGGTCTCGTCTTCAGATGAGTGTAAACTGTTTTCCTTCTGGTCACTAATAAAGGCTGTCAAAAAGTTGGAGAATTCTTTTCCAGAAGAAGTTCATGTGGTTTTGGTATGCCAACCTTTAAGTTATCCATTAGCTTTTTGTCTTCAAAGTATTATACTGGTTGCTCAATAATGTTGGCTGTCTTCTGTAGGAGGAAAGCAAAAATATTAACAATATAGCTTTGCATGGTGAGCCAGAGAAGTCTTTACTATGGGCATATGGTGGCCATCCTTCCTTGCCGGTTTCTGCAGAGTTGTACCTTAAGCAGCAGAAGTTTCTACAGCTCTGCAGCACGATTTGGCCATTAAAATCAGAATCAGATGGACAAGGTTGGATATCTGAAATGTTTGATACACCTTTGATGGTTCTGTTAAAGAAATTAAACTTTCTTCTGACATTTGTTTGGTGTTGGCAGGAAATGATCATCTTACCAAAGCCATTGCATTTTCTGGCCCTGAGTTATGTTTGCTTGCCTTGGAAGGTAATTATTCTTAATTAATATTTGCTCATCCATGTTTCAATTAACATGTCTCAAATACAAGGAGATTGTAATGTTCATGAAACATTGCTGAGCACTATCTGTAATTTTGCTCTTCAAGCATGGGATAATTGATTGCTGTGGCTTAACGTAGAAATATATGAAGTTGATGCATCTACTGTATAGAATATTTAGAAATTAAACTACGCCAAGAGAATGTTATGAGTACCTATCAGAGAACTGCGGTGAAATATGCTAAATGTTTCTTAATGATATCAATGCGTGAATGATATCAGTGCCTTTTATATTTGATTGTTTGATATCCTTTTGGGATATTTACCATTTTTTTTGCAAAGACCACTTCTGTGATCAAACTAGCTTAATTTGTTTAAGGGAAACATAGGCTGAAATGTAACTTACTCCGTCAGTTGAGAGTATTGTAGCTGTGTTTAACGTTGTTGTATTTTCCTGTTTTTTCCTTCCAAAATATACAGGTCTTTGCATTTCATCTTACATTGCCGACAAGGATGATGCAGCTGCTGTTCAGCTGGATGAGATTAACCAGGTTTTCTTTCTTTATTCTACCATGTGTATTCAGATGTCTCTATCTCCTCTCATAGTTGACCATTATTGACCAGATGTTTTTGGAGAGGATGGAACTAGAGAAGAAGAGACTGCAGGATAGAATGGTTTTCAGTGAGAATGATAATATTGAAAATAGATCTGCGGCATGCTGTATTTTCCGTCCAGAGATTGTGGCTACAGGGTTTGGCTTTAGCAGTTGGATGGAGATAAGTTCTATTGCCAGAAGTGAAAGTAGTTCGTTAGATGTAGACTTACTTGCTGTACTTCAGCACCTCTTGGTGGCACGATCTACTGAACATAAGGTTAGTGAATATTTGAATTAAAATGTCCCTGTGGTACACAACTCTTTGTAAATCCATGGTTAACCTGTTTACTTCTCCAAAACTTACTTTCCTGAGTTGCAGGATCTTTTGGATGTTCGTAATCTGCTTAAACCTGCTCTAGAGTATTCCTTATCCTCAACAAGACCTCCACAGACTCTTGTAGCTCATCAAAAACTACTTTGGGCAATTGATGCCCGTGCCTCTATCCTCCAAGGTAAATAAAGTCGGATATTCAATTACTTTTGTCTACTATAGTAATCTGGTTGCTTATATTTGGCTTTGTTGCAGTGGACACCAAAATTGCTGGTTTTGTTCTCGAAATGTGGTACTGGTGGCATTCTGTTTTGTGGAAAAATTGTCAAATCGGTCTCATGGTAACCAAAATTAAATGCCTTTTGTTCAGTCGTTATCTTGATTGCGCAGTATGTAACATATTTTTTCCATCTCATTCATGTTCACAGGGCCTACAGAGTATCTCAGAGATCGGTAACTGTCGGGTTATGTCGCCTTCTATGCTGATTCATCCTGTGAAAGCAGCTACCATTGATCATATTCTGTAAGTGATGTAACTCCACTATGAGAAATCTTAACATTTGGTGTCGTAGCTAACATATTCCATACTTTTCCTTGAAGTTTGGTATACCTAACATTCATTTGCGAGAACTGTTGATGCATTGTACTGTGATTGCAATGCTTACCCCAGGATAATACACATTCAATGTTGTATGATGAAAACTATGGTTCCATTAACAGAAAGTAAAAGCTTTTTTATTTATGTTTGTGCAGGGATACTGCTTTTGCTGTTAAGGACTATCCTGTTCAATCGATGAAATTTCTTTCTGCTTCACGAGTTCTATGGAAAAGCTCACAATCCTATCAAGAGATGCCTGGTTCTTTACTGTCAATAGCGCGTTCCCTTTTTCAACAGGTTTAGAGTCGTGATATGCTTTAATAATATCATCTGTTTCTTTTCACACTGATTTTTATCATGATTTCAATCTGTGTAGATGGTGTATACGCACCAAAAGTCATATGAGCCTGAAGTGTATGCCGATATTAAGTCTGCATTTGATGCGGTTGAGAAGAAACAGACCGAGGTATAGTTCCAAAAATTATTTTTTATTCATTCTTCCTTTCCTCATTCCTGTAAAACATATTGGAATCTTCTTAAAAGTTTAGAATCTTTGTGGAGAATAGCTACACTCCAAGTTTACGCGTCTCTTCTCGTTTATGTAGATGGATGGCATTAAGTCTCTCATTTCACTAATCAGCTTATCAAGCCATCAGAAAATGAAATCTGTTACTCGCTCATTTGTCGAACCATTGGCGAAACATCTTTATTTGGAGTGCTCATCAAATGGTAGTGTATATAGTTTTTATATATAAGCTGTATCTGCAAGGTAAACCTTCTTAGACGTGTGTAATTGTTCTTACAGTTTTTTTCCTAACTTTTGTAGAGTTCTACTCCAATCTTGGTCTGGCATGGATTTATCTTGGAGGAATGCGCTTCAATCTTTTGAATAGCTTGAATGTTATAGATCCAGCCTTGAAGATCACTTGTAAGCTGGCAGAAGTAGAAGAAAAAATTTCATCGCTGAAGCTAAACATAGAGGTGGTTGCTCTTTGCTTGGTTTAGGTCACAACAGCAGTTACATATTGTCTTTGATTGTTTTTATTGACCTATATCAATGCGTTAACACAGGTGCGGGAAGAATGTGAGTATCTATCTGGATTGCTTTACACTGGTGACAGTGACGAAAGAACTGAATGTAGATTATCTAAGCTTAAAACTGAGCGTAAAAAGTTGCGAAGAAAGGTATGTAACATACGCTGTAGCATTCCCCCTTATTGGCTTCGTGTTTTTTATATGACCTATCCCACCTCCCGACTGTTCACTTGTTGTTTCTTTTGTTTTCCTTCTGAAACAGGTTATTTTTCGCTCTGATTCTAATAAGTACCAGAATTTAAGAAGAGCGCTGGATGAGTTTGCGGGATTTCTCACACGTCCAATAAGTCTGGTTAAGGATATTGACAAGCTTGACTGGAACCAGGTTGTTGAGCAAGTTTTCAACTGGCAGGAGACAGCAACATCGTTTATTGATCGGTTGTCCAGTGACTATTCCGAATATGTTGATATAACTCAGCCAATACAAGTTTCGGTATACGAGATGAAATTGGGTTTATCACTCTTTGTCTCTGGTACTCTCTTGGGAAAAATTCTCAACAGATTTGACGTAGACATGGTTGACTCAGTCATGGTACATAACCTTCTGTCAAAAATGTTTGTACATTTCATTTCGTGCACAAAATAATAATGAGTTATGATCCTTGCAGGAATCAATCTATGCCTTAATGAGATTTCCAAGGGGCTCCTCCTTGGCTTCAGCTACCTACATCGAGAGCTTGCCACCGCTGCACCTTTCTCATGATGCAGATTCTCGTGTTAAGTCCTTAGGTTTGGATGTTGGCTTGCTGCACAAACTGATCTCTGTTTCAAGTGCACACGATACGAGAAAAGTAATGTTTCTTATGATTCCTTGAGTTTATATTATGATTTTCTTTCACATAATGAAAAGGATTATCAGTCTTTTGAAAGTTACTTATGTATATATTATGTTTTATTTGATTACTGTAGGTCTCCGAGTTGCAATTCAAAACTGCTCTATATAAAAATATGCATGCTCGTGTTTCGCACTTTGTTGCAAACACTGGGCTTATGGATAAAGCTTCTTTTGAGGTAAAGTATTTGCCAGTTGTATGCATGTGAATATGGAAATTTGTTATCTAACGTTCTAAGAACTCCATCTGCAGATATTGGATAGCATATATTTTGAATTGGCGAGAAATTGGATGGAGATGAAGTTTCAAGTGAGAACAAAGGCTGACGCTCTTTCTGGGCTGTACAAATTTCGTTCCCGTGACTTCAAAATTGAGAGTGTCATGAAAGTAGATATATCTGCCCTTGGCAAGTACTTCCCAGAAGATAGTTTTTGGCAAGAGTATCTGGCTGATGATGATATGAATCTTATGGTAAACCTTTCATTCTTAACGCATTACTGGAACTTGTAAATTCTCTTGTTTATCACTTTTGATTTTTCTTTTGTTCCCCACAGACGCAAACTGACCAGGGTGACGAAAATTTGGAGGATGATTGGGACTTGATACAGGAGCATGTAGATAATATATATAGCACACATAATGAGTTATTTGGTTTCTCTGACCTCTCTGAAAAGGTATATAGCCAACAAGCTTTTCTATTTAAAATCTTTAATTGCTGCATAAGTACTAGTCGCAATTCCTTTGTATCTAACAAGACAATACATTATATTAAGACTGGAAGATGTATTACTGATAGTCGAAGGCTGGATTCATTCACTGATTCCTATGAACTGGGAGTCAATATGATCAAAGGTGACCATCTGACACCATTTCTCGCTGTTGTTTGTTTAATTTGGATGATTTATTATACTAATTATATTACTGGATTATCTCTTGATTCCGATAGGGCTGAAGGGTCTATTTACATCAAACTTGGATGCAAAACTTGTTCCAGAACACCTGCTTCGTCTTTGCATGGAATACAAAAAGACCTTCACTTCAAACGATCTGTCTTCCAGTAAATACAACTTCTACAAGGTCTGCTAGCTTTTTGCTTGCTAAAGAAGTTCTCTTATTTATGTTACTTCTGCCTGGGTTCTGACAGTATCTTTTATAGGACTTTGATGGTCCTGAGCTGGGGAAAATGGTCAAGTTTCTCACTCCTCTTCAATTGAGAATTTATTCTCTATTGCAAGAACAAGAGGACCATCCTGGTCTTCAGAAACTTTCTGATATCCTTCGAATGCTCATGGATATTCCTTCAAGGACTCCGCTGGCAAAGGTATACATATACTCAAACTGGTTCTGGTAGCTTATACCCATGGAACCTCCTTTCCTTCACTTTGATGTTTTAATGATTCATCATAACCATTACTTTCCTGTTTGCCGTTGTTTGCGAAGGCTCTTCCAGGATTGCAATTTCTGATTTGCAAGGTCCAGAAGTTACAGGAAGAGGGATGTAAACTGCCCATCTCTGGTATGGATTTAATCGTTTCTCTCTTTAGTAATACCATTTGTTTCTTCTATTATTTACTCTATTTATCGAGTGTCACATTGTGTTTTTGTGTCCTATAGATCTTTTGGAGCCAATTATTTCCCTCGCAAGCTCTTGGCAGAAGTTAGAATTTGAGTGCTGGCCTACATTGCTTGATGAGGTTCAGGATCAGTTTGAACTAAGCGCAAGGAAGGTAGGACTAGTTAGAAAATTTTGTAGTCATGAACAATAGCACTGTTATGGGTAACACTTTTTTTTTTCTCGTTGCAGTTGTGGCTTCCTTTGTTTTCAGTTCTCTTCCAGAAGGATTGTGTGGAATTTTCAGAACATGAAAATGAGTCTATTTCACAAAGGTGTGCACCAAACGAATATTGTAGTGCTTACATATGTATTCTTGCAAATTCGGTCATCTAATAGATCTTTTATCGCAGTTTGGTGGAGTTCATTGAAACGTCAAATATTGGTGAATTTAGGAGACGTCTTGAGCTTCTCCTTTCCTTCCTTCTTCATTTAAGTATGGGTAGCTCGTTGGGAATATATTCAAGGTCAGCTGCGTATGATATACCACCTAGTTTTTATATTCATCTGCTTTAATCTTGAAGGATTTAAATTGGGTTGCAGCGTTATTTCTTTCGGCCATCACTGTTGGTTGCACATCCATTGTTTACAGTTGACTTCTAAGTTTTAACATGACTGTATTTTCCGTACTGGCTGTCTTTTTGCCTTAACTCATACTTTTTCTTTAACAGTGATTCACACAAGAGGAAGGTTGAAATTTGCTACAATATTTTTGGATTCTATATTCAGTTTCTACCAGTGTAAGCTCCTTTATTATTCTGTCTTGAGTTTTATCAGTTCAAAATTGTTTGGCCAGGGTAATGTTCTTAATTCAAATTTGTTTATCAGTGTTATGGAGCAGTTAGATTTGAATAGAAAAAATGTTGAAGCTCAGTTAAAGGACCATCTAAAACTTTGTCGGTGGGAGAGGCCAGATAATCATCTGCTCAATCATACCATTAAAAACACCAGGCAGAAGGTCAAGAAGCTGATACAGGATTTTACTGTAAGTAATTGATAACTCTTCTTTTTCATTTTCTGGGGGTTATTATATAGATAATTTTTGCTTTCTATGAGTTAAAATTGCGGAGCCTTATCTAAGAGATTTTTAAATGGCTTCTTGTTTTTGAGCAGAACACACTGCAGCGCCCTGTAATGCTTGACAGGCCAAACCCAGCAAAGGAAAGAGTGCAATTTCTCCCTCTACTAGGTCCAGATCTAATAAATGGTGCCTCGAACATGAGGATCGAGGTTCTAGTCAGTAATTTAGATGCAGAACAATTGAATGACAGGTATACATGTGTACCTTGTGACCTTCTTCATTTCTAGAAATTTACGGAAGCTGAACTCTCCATTATGTAAACTCTTCGTGGTAGGTTTTCCTGGTATGCTGTTTGGAGGAATAAGTTGAAGGAGTCGGTAGGACGCTTCCACCAAGAAATGCATTTTAAAGAATTGCTGACGGGTGAAGGTTTGTTTGTACACTTGCTCCATTCACTCAGGGTTCTATATGATCTATTTTTGTTTTGGCCTTTGCAGAGTCTGCATATTCTTAAATTTGCATTATATCTTTACAGATCATCAGTACCCTTCCCCTGTCTATCAGGGTGATTGGAAAATTTTGTGGAGTACAGTTTCTAAGATTGGTGAGAAGATAGCTAGCTGTTCAGATCTATGGAGAAACAGTGATAGAGATGTTGCAAAAAAGAGGGCCTTGCCTGACCTTCTCAAGTCATTGGAGCAATGTGGTTTGCAGAAACACAAGTTTGAAAATATAGAGGTAAGAACTTTTGTTTGTTGCGTCTGTTTATGTACTTCCGAGACATGATCCATCATACTGATTAACTAATTCTATGGTGATTTAGATGTCAAATCACTTTAAAGGGTTGCTTTACCAGCCAGCATACGATCCAAATCATCTGTTGCTGCCAACACATACCAAAGGTAGCGTACATACTTCCAGGGTTGTCGAAGACCAAAACAAGGAAAGTTCACTGGCTGAGTGGAGAGCGGCGAATGAATTTTACTTTAAGAGCTTGGCTTCAGTGCAACTCATGTTAAATATTGAACGAAAACATTCAGATATTACAGCCGAGCAGGTAGGCTTTCCAAAGCTTATAATTTATACCCGAGTTTCTTTGAATCCCATTTTAACCAGTTGTTTCGAATTTTTATTGTCCTTGCACTAAATTTCCTATGTTAACAGGTCAAGCGCTCAATCTCATTTCTCAACCATCTTGTGGAAATACAACGGCAGCAAAGGAAAACTGCTTACGGTTTTGCTGAACTTCTAAACTGCCTTCGCCATCGTGTTTTACCCTTAGCAAAATTACTTGGAGATTCAATTGAGGAGGACAGAAAGGATGATTCTTTGTTGAGTTTTCCCCAAAATCAACATGCTATATTCAATTGCATGTGGCTACAAAAGGTATTTCAGCTACTAACTTGAATGATGTGCACTGAACCCCTGTTGCAACAACACTTGGTTAATTTGTTACTTTTCGTGATATGGCAGCAACTATTTGATAACATTAGTGCAATGCTTCCGGAGGAATTGGCGTTGCTGAGAACAATTGGAAGTACACACTTGGACTCCTGTCAAAGTGTTAAAACTTCATCACATAGTTTGCTCAGCTTAATAGAAAAGCTAATTCCCATCGCTCAAAATTCTAAGGTCCAGAATCCTCGGGCTTCTTTTCAATCTCTCTTGTCTGTTCTTTCTTGCAATAGTCTGAAGATGTGTTTTTATATCAGGCTTCACTGGATAGGCTTCTACTTGATTCCAACGGTTTTATCAGTACGCCAAGTAGCTGTCTTAATCAGTTTGTCACACAGCATATGGTTAAGCTGCTATGCCATAACTTTGATCAGCTTACGGACCTAGAAAATCAAATTTCGGCTTTCTGTGAAGACAATGAGAAAACCTATGCTACAGACGTTCTTCTTAGTCATTTTTCCCCCTTCTTTAAAGAGGTATCCTATTTTTTTCAACCTTTGTGGATTCTAGTCTAGCATATAGATTGTGTTTAGGTTCTAGAGTCGGATTCACGAAATGAATTTAATGCAGGGGAAATTGCTGGCTGAAAATCTGAACTGTTTACTTGAAACGGGAGACCAATCAAATGGAATGGAATCCAAGGAACAAGCTGCTTTTGAAGCAAATTTGGCAAATGCATTTGCAAATGTTAAGGATGTGATTGGAAAGCTTTGCTCTTATAAAGACGGAAGTGTATCTCAAGAAGAGGAAGGGAATATTCTTATGTGGGATGGTCTGTTTAAGAAGGCAGAAAATGACCTGAGCCTTGATAGCCTATGCAAACTGCTGTCAGAAACATTTGGTTCCATTGTAAGTCAGATTATTTTTTGAACAACCGGATGCTATTTTTCTTTCTTTATATTAAATGTGGCTATTATTTTCGCAGGAAAAACTATTGAATTCATCGGGCGTCTTCTCAGCTTGTGTTGGAGACCAGTTGAAGCAACTTCAAGCATTTTTGGATCTGTTATTGAACTTTGGCGATTCTTACCTCCAAGAGTTTTTGGCGATAAGTAAAAGGGTATATTTTTATCGTTTGCTGTTCTTTCGTAGGCATTCAGGGCAATAGTTGTACTCGTTTGGGCTATGAGCTAATTCAATATTTTGTTACCTTTTGAACTTTTGGTTTGTAGGTGTCACTGATAACCCATGTCCTTGCAACCGTTCTGTCCGATCTATTTACAAAAGGGTTTGGCATCTCTAAAACCGATGAAGATGATGACTCTAAAGCTGAAAAATCAGAAGCTGCAGAAGGCACTGGAATGGGAGATGGCGTGGGAGCAAAAGATGTAAGTGACCAAATCGAAGATGAAGATCAACTGCGTGGCACAGATAAGAAGGTATACATCGCCTTTTCATTCAAGAATTTTGCATGGGAATTTTTCACCAATTTTGATTTTCTTCTATTGTCTCTGCAGGAAGAAGAAGAGAAAGAGCAAGATACTCCGGACGATGTGCTGGATAAGAATAAAGGCATTGAGATGACCGACGAATTTGAGGGAAAAGAATATAGTCTTAGTGAAGATTCGGAAGAAGACAAGGAGGACGAGGAAAGCGGGGATGAGCAGTTGGACTCTAAAATGGGAGATGCGGGTTCTGATGCTGAAAAAGCTGATGAAAAAGCTGATGAAGATGAGGAGGCAGGAAACAAGAATGAGAAGAATGAATCTGGACCATCTATTGCTGACAAGGACACAAGTTCAAGGGAGCTACGAGCGAAGGATGATGATGATGTTGACACTGCCGATGAGCCTGAGTCGTCCAATACTTCAGACAAACCGGAAGAAGGAAACGATGAGAATGTGGATCAGGATAATTGTGGTGACCCAGAAAATTTAGAAGATGAAATCAAGAACCAAGAAGCACTTACAGATACATCTGGACCAACTCCTGAGATGGGCAATGAACAGACTGATGATGCCATGGAGATTGACGAAACAGATGAGGTTGAAAAGGAAGATGAGCAGGAAGAACCTTGTCCGGAAGATCAAAAGCATCCTGAAGAAGGTGAAAATGACCAAGAGACGCAAGAGCCTGCTGAGGAAACAATGGAGGCTGGGACTGAAGATGTATCTGAATCACCCCAAAAAGAGGAACCTGGAAATGATCTTGAACAGAAATCTGAAACGGAACCGATAGAGGGAAAAGAAGACATGAAGCCGAACGTCTGTGATGATAATATTTCTGGTGTGGACGCTGGTTCACTCAATCCTCATGGCTCTAACGGATTGGGGGCAGGAAGTACAACACCACAAGAAAATTTGGCAGCTACTAATGTTTCGGATGAACTCACAGATTCAATGGATCCGCCTTCGGGTAGTAATACTGAGATGAACCTCACGATGGCCAGTGGTGAGACGTTAACAGACAACATACCAAAGATAGAAGTTCCTCAGAGCCAGTCTACATCTCAGCAAACCAAGGTGAATCCTTATAGGAACGTTGGTGATGCATTGAAGGAGTGGAAAGAAAGAATTAAGGTTTCCTCAGACCTTGGAGAAAAGCAAGAAGCCGAAAATGAGATGGAAGACCCTGATGCCGGTG
Organism: Brassica oleracea var. oleracea; assembly: GCF_000695525.1. Taxonomy (NCBI): domain Eukaryota; kingdom Viridiplantae; phylum Streptophyta; class Magnoliopsida; order Brassicales; family Brassicaceae; genus Brassica; species Brassica oleracea. The sequence goes on along the minus strand of NC_027749.1, from coordinate 15,836,013 downwards.
AATATGGATTTGCTTCTCAGTTTGATGAAGGAACTTCCCAAGCTCTAGGACCTGCGTTGCCTGAGCAAGTGAACACAGATATGAGAGAGGGGGAATCCGAGGACGAAAAACTCGCAGGTAATCAAGATGAAGCCTCCCCGATGGATATTGATGATGCGAACCCCGAAAACAAACCTGCTGTTCAGTCCAAACCGTCTATCATGAATAGCACCGCTGAACCAGTCCAAGAACCAGATACAGACAGGACCCTCCAAGAGAACTCGCCTATCCAGAATGTTGGTGATGGTAACAGCAGGATGGACTCTATGGTCTCTGTTGACAATACGTTCTTGGGCGAAGATGCATGTAGTCCTGACTGGATGCAGGTGGCCGATAAGGACACGGAAAGCAATCACGACAATGAAGAAGATCCTGATGCCAGAAGTAATGCAGTTATTCTTTGGAGGAGATGTGAGTTGCTTACTACGAAACCGTCTCAGGAGCTGGCTGAGCAGCTGCGTCTTATCTTGGAACCGACACTTGCTAGCAAACTCAGTGGTGATTACAGAACGGGTAAAAGGATCAACATGAAAAAGGTTATTCCATACATAGCAAGTCACTATAGGAAAGATAAAATCTGGTTGAGGAGGACAAAGCCAAACAAGCGTGACTACCAGGTTGTTATTGCTGTGGATGATTCACGCAGTATGTCGGAAAGCGGATGTGGTGACTTTGCTATTAGAGCTTTGGCAACTGTGTGCCGAGCAATGTCACAGCTTGAGATGGGAAGTTTGGCGGTTGCAAGTTTCGGAAAGAAAGGAAGCATAAAGATGTTACATGACTTTGGAGAGTCATTCACCACAGAATCTGGTATCAAGATGATCTCAGGCTTAACGTTTAAACAAGAAAATCTCATAGAAGATGAGCCAATCTTCAATCTGCTGAGAAACATGAATGAAATGCTAGAGAGTCTGGCCAGCACAAGACGGCAGTCTTCAGGCAGCAACCCACTTCAACAACTTGTGCTAATCATCGGTGATGGCAAGTTCCATGAGCGAGAGAAGTTGAAACGATCTGTGAGAAAGTTTCTCCAGCAGAAGCGTATGGTGGTGTATCTACTTCTCGATAACGCTGAACAGTCTGTCCTAGATCTGAAGGTATGTCCAATTCTTTCCTATCTATGGCTTAAATATGAGAATGAAACTAGTTGGCGTGAATCTAAAAACTGTTCTTTTGTTATTATGTAAACAGGAGTTTGTGCAAACAGAGAAAACTCTACAGCAAATGACATATATGGATTCATTCCCCTTCCCATACTACATTGTGCTGAGAGACATCGAAGCCTTACCTAGAACACTTGGTGACGTCCTGAGACAGGTAACATATTCTGTCTTTTGTCTGGGAAAATACAAAAACACTGTCAAGTACTTGAAATGTAATAAAACGTCCACTTTTTAATTTGTGTTTTTTTTTTTTTGCAGTGGTTTGAACTGATGCAAAGCTCGCGGGATTGAACTTTTGTTGGATGAGAGGGGTCGAGGGCTGAAATTTTGTTCGACTGGTGTGTTTGACTTTGCTTCTAGAGTGTTACAAACCCTATACATTATCATATAGAACGACCGTGATTATTCACATGAGAACCACGGAGCAGTTTTTATCTTTATTATTTATATATGGGAAAATCCCTCTTCTCTTCTCTTTCGAGTGCCCAACTTCAATCGCTACTTCTCCTAAAGTGTACACTTTCACATGCATACTGAAACAATATGTAGAAGCGAGATGTTAAAGTATCATTACAAACTGATAAAGCACAAGAAAATGGCTGAAAACATAGTTAAGAAAATTAAGTATGACGTCAAATTGACTGACATGCATTACAAACCTCAAAGAACGCAAAACTAGCCCTTCAAGATTATGCACAACAAGCCTTTTCAAGGTTATGAACAAGGCAAAGCACTACATCAAAAAGTTTTTTTTTAAGTTTGCTGATTAAAGACTAATACTATGCAAAAGAAAAGAACCATTAAGTTGATAGCAAAGAAAATTATGATTTGGTTACAGCGAATCCGACATTTTGGTTCATAAATTTAACATCTAATACATATGCTATGTTCATATATTAAGTCGTCATATCTTTTACATAAAGAGTGAACCCACAATGAAATGCATTGAATGGAAACACACAAATCATCCAATAGTTATTTACATACATATGTTTTCAACAATCCTTTTCCCTCCTGCCGTTTTTATCAACTCTTTTTTTTTATTTCTTTTGACCCCCAGCAACTACTTTGCCACATGCATTACTTATGGGCCCTTAATCACTTCTTTTTGGGTCATCGGCCCTTAATCATTAATATGACTCTGCGTAATACTTTCCGTCATTCTTGAGTTGAAAAGTTGATCTTCTTTGAAATTAATTTAGTTACAAACCTCAAAGAACGCAAAACTAGCCCTTCAAGATTATGCACAACAAGCCTTTACAAGGTTATGAACAAGGCAAAGCTATTAGCACTACATCAAAAAGTGATTTTTTTTTTAAAGTTTGCTGATTAAAGACTAATACTATGCAAAAGAAGAGAAAAGAGAATGACCATTAAGCTGGTGATTTGACCAAACAAGAGGGGTATAAGTTGATAGCAAAGAAAATTATGAGTCTTCTTTGGAAACTTAGTGACACTATGGTCTATGGGGATTGATTATTCTACAAGTTTCCACTTTTTTTTGTTAGAAGCATGGGATTGGGGATTGTGTTGCACGTTGTTGAAAAGGAAATGTTCAGCCGCGAGTGTTCACATCCACTCCTCGCTTTCATTTTTGAATTAAGGTTTGCGTGATCATTTTTTCTAATTCTTGATTCTGCAATCTTTGACTAAATTATACTAATTATACATATACATTATTTACTAGATTTCGAGTTATCTTTTTAAAAATGGAATCTCGATGTATCTAATGGTATCGATTGACAAGAATGATCCGCTAGATTTCTTTTTAGTTATCATTAGATTTGTCCATTTTATAAACTATATAAGATTTATTGATGTTGTATCCTAGTATAACATAATTCGGATATTTAGTATCTTCTTCAAATGTTTTTTGGTTGTTCATCGAAGTTGCCAGGTAGAATTCTCACACTTAATAAATTATTGAACAATTTTTAAAAGTGAGACGAGAAGAAAACGATTATGCTGATAATATATATACATATATATGACATATCAATGGAACGCTAAAGAAATATCGCTTATTGAAGTGACAACCAAGGTAAATGAAACAGTGGAGATTATACTGGAGCTAATATTCAGATACGTTTTTTAGTTCAGATTATAAAATTATTGGCGGCTAATTTGTTTTCGAGAAGTTCCATTTGCTTTTCATATTCATTACCCAAGATACGCAATCTTTATCCATCACTGCTTTTCCTTTTCTAATTGACGGCAAATCTTCTTTCTAATCATAAAAGTATATAAACCGACATAAAACAATTACTATATTTAAAACAAGCGATTACAATTTTAGAAATATATGAGTGAGTAAATATCAGCAAAATTGGAAAGAAGATACGTTTAATATTTGATATATATGAGTGAGTGAATATTCAATATAATATTTGATAAAGTCTAATTAGTTTTTAATGTTGAGTTTTATGGATTTTTTCATCAATATCAACTAACGATAAATGGACAGATCCAAGTTTTTTATACATTAGTATTAAAATATTTTAAGACTAGATACCATGTTAAATTTTTAAGACTCAACTTAAAACCAGTTCTGGATAAGTAGATTGGTACAAAAAATATATATATTATTTATGTCTTATTGAAAATCTCAATGTGAAAAATTATATATTTAAACATTTTTTATGGAGATTAATGATCATGACCCATTAATCTCTATTAATCCCGATATTTGGATATTTTAGATCAATTATAGAAGTTATTGTGATTTAATTAAAAACTAGAGCTTGACCCGCGCAGACGTTGATTAGGTACAAAATTACATTCTACATTTTACATCAGTCAAAGTTGTCTTCTTAGACATGTTTACATTTTTTTACGTATATAGACATTTTGAAACACAACTTAAAAATTGCATTTACATCACTTCAGTTTTTCTATACAATTCATGTATTGCATTACTGGATCATGTTATATATTTATTTTATTGAGTGTGTGTTTGATCAGTTATGTGGTTATAAAAAAATGATTGGTTCTTTGTATATATATTGTGTGTGGGATCAAATTAGTACTAAAAAAATTACATGTTTAGTGTACGATTTAATAGTATTACTAATATATTACGTTGTCTTTGGTTCAATTTAAAATCAGTTACATACTATGACCAGATTGCAAATGACTAATATATATATATATGTTAACCAAAAAAACTATCTAACACACAGATTAATGTTAACAAAAATAGGTTTAATATGATAGTTTCTTTTTTGACGTCGGTTTAATAAGATAGATAGATTGCCTTTTAAAAACTTTAGATACATTTTTAAAACGGGCCATATGCCCAAAATTATTTACTAATTAACTTAACGGTCCATAGCATTAACATTTGTTCTCTTTTCGTAGACCGTGCCCACAAAATAGTACACACATTGGTCTGGGAAACTAAAGAATATGTAAAACCTAACTAATTTTTTGAATTAATCTAAGAAATGATAGAAAAAGTCAGTTTTGTGTTTCAGCTTTTCTCCAAAGCGTTGAGATATTTATCTGCAAGATCCACCAACAGCTGAAAAAAGGAAAACTTGTTATCACGAGATCTTTAATGATAGGAAGATTAAACCAGTTACTTTGTATGCCACAAAAACCAGTATAATCATCCATGGTCAACGTTTTAAGAAACCTTGCAATGGTCCTGTTATATTTTTTAAAAACCATGCAATGGTTTGTTTATGCTTGGAAAAGAAAGCAGCGATGAAACACAAACCTAAAATTATAGGCAGCAAAGTCTCAGGTTTTTTTAACTGAAGCGAATATATTGTCTAGAATTTTTTTTTTTAAATTCCCAGTTTGATATATAATATAATATGAGCACAATCAGTGAATAATGAGTTTTGAGTTAGGCCATGTCTGTAATTCTAAAACTCATATTTTTCATAAACATGGACGAATTAAGAACCGTAAATGGCATGGTTTCATCTCAATTGGAAATGGTTAACTATAATAAATGATTAATAGTTTACATTTAAAATATATCTATTTTATTTACTCAGTGGCATTAGACTGTAATTCTTTAGAAAAAGTCAGGGCTATTTCAAATTTGTACTCATGTTTTAATAGTTTAGATGAGCACAATCAGTGAATAATGAGTTTTGAGTTAGGCCATGTCTGTAATTCTAAAACTCATATTTTTCATAAACATGGACGAATTAAGAACCGTAAATGGCATGGTTTCATCTCAATTGGAAATGGTTAACTATAATAAATGATTAATAGTTTACATTTAAAATATATCTATTTTATTTACTCAGTGGCATGAGACTGTAATTTTTTAGGAAAAGTCTATTTCAAATTTGTAACTATATATATAAAGATTAGTAAAATATTGTTTTATTGTCATATTCAAAGATATTGTTACATTTCACAAATTTATAAAAATTTTAAAAAATTAAAATTTTCGCTTCATAGATTTACATTATCGAGTAAATAATTAAACATTTAGTTTTATTTAATTTTTAAAATAAACTATATAGTTTAAAATTTGTTTTCATTGGTTTAAGGTAGTAAAGATTAATCAATGTTAGTTAATATGATTTTTGTTATTTAAAAAAAAATCTTTATAGTTTTAAAAGTTATCATCGACAAATATTTAAATATTTAACATATAGAGGTATAATATTACAACATTAAATTATATCTATTTAATTTATACTATCTATAAATCCAATGGATCATCTATTGTTTAAATCCAATTATTGATAGCCGAATAAAAATTTCTCATAGACCCAAAATTTAAATGATAAAATTAGATATTAAATGTAACATGACTTTCTAGGATTATGTCCATTAGGTCCATTTTCTTAAAAATCACACATGAATCAAGGTTGTGACTTCTGTTTTAATATATAAGATTATTGCTTACTACACGAAGTATTGACCATCACATGGCTAACCATGCAAACTAAAGTAATGTATACCTAGCCACACGAAGTATATGTTATGCATGACAACATCTCTCAACTTTATGATGTTATGTAGTTAACATCAAAGTTTAATTTCATTCATCCAGAAACTGATGTGGATGTTCGAGATCGTTTAAATATCTTGTTTCAACAATTAAAATATGACCGACCCGACTATAATTTAACTAAAATTAGATTTTGACCCACATTTTAAAAGCATAAGAATATTTTTAACACAATCTAATTTACAAAATCAATTGTGTAATATACACTTATTTGATAATTTTTTAATTATAAAACTTATTTGTTGTCAATTTATTAACTCTAACATTTTATTTGCTTAAGACTTATACGATGTCAACTTAAACCAAACATAACCTTGCGTATATAATTATAAATTATATACTTTTAAGAATAAAAATAATCAGAGAATAAGAATCGAAAGTTAAAGTTTTACTAATTTTAAATGAATGGAATTTAAAGTATATAAAACAATTCATTACCTTAATAATTTTATATTAAAAATAATATGTTTGAGACAATAAATTGACATCAAAGAAGTTTTATAATAAATTTTTTTATCAAATTAGTATATATCACACAGTTAATCAAACGAATTGCAATTTTTTATAAAAGTTCATACCAAAACAAATTAAAAAATTAAAAAACTAAAGTAAATAATATCTTATATAATTTTTATATTTAATATAAATTAAAATAAGATAATTATATTAGTTTCAAATACATTAAAATAAAAATGTTAAAACACTACTTATCAAAATTTATAGAAACGAGAGATTTAAAAGGTATCTGACATACACATCATTTTTTGGATGAATGAAATTAAATTCGTGATGTTAAGTACATAACATCATAAAGTTGAGGGATGTAGTCATGCATAATATATGCTTCGTGTAGCTAAGTATACATTTGTATAGTTTGTATGGTTAACAATGTGATGACCACTACTTCATGTAGTAAGCAATTATTTTTCTTTTTTCTTAAATGTTTTTCAAAACATATAGTATCTATTCTATTTTTCAATAGCTAATATATTATTACATAACAAAATTAATTAATTAATTAATCTGTGGTTCATCTGCGGTTGATCCAATAATTCGGTGATCCAAGAAATTATATGGTTCAGTGTTCGGGTCAGGTTTAGAAACATTGGATGGACTCTTGAAATTGAGGATGAAGACACTGGCCTAAATATCTTATTTCAAGTGTTGTAACTTTTATTTTGAATTGTGATGCTTAATATATACATTGAAATAGTGGTATGCAGAATTTTGGAAAACTAATTGATCCGTGTTTGAAACATCTTCAGCACATTAAATTTGCATGACCATGTAAATTAAAGCAATATGCTGGGTCTCATTTGAATACTCAGAAAGAGGGATTATTTATGAGAAGCATTTCTTCTTAATTTATTTGAATATTCAGTATATCTATGATATCTTTAAATTAAAAAAATATATATCATTGGTTTTGTTTCTGTAAACAATTATATTTTCATTGTATTTTCATGTTCCTTCTTTTGGTATTTATATATATGTGTATAAAAACATTTCCAATATAAATCTCTATTCTACTTTTGAAGTAAAAAATAGAATAACGAACAAAAAATAAAAAATTACTATGAAGTAAATCCACATTTACTCTACTATGGAATATAAAACAGAGTGAAGTTGGAGCATTCTTATTTCAAATTCTATTTTAAAATAACATATGAAGTGAGATTGAAGATGCTCTAAACACATATATTTACTAGTCTTTTTCCAAAAAAAAAAAACAATTAGTTATGTGTTTCTATATATTTTTAATTCTGTATACTTGTTTCTGAATGAATACAGTTTAAATTGTATATAAAACTTATACTTCAAAAAAATAAAATATAGAAAAAAATTATTTTTTTAAAACAGATAAATCAAAGTGTATTTTCTGATAGCTCAAAATATGTCTGCTTTTAAGAAAATTGCCACAAATATCACATTCATAGTAGCATTTTTCATGTTTACACTAACCATTTTTACCCTCATTTTTAATGAAGAGTAAAATACATTTATACTCTAGTGTTAACTAATCTACACTTAGGGTTTACAGTTGAGAGGTGGGGTAGAGTTTTTGGAATGTGAAATTTATGATTCTAATAAATATATAAATAAATATTTTTTGAAAAAAAAAATTCAAAAAATAGTTTCGAACATAATTTTTCGATTTTCAAAAAAAAATTTTGAAAAACAAAATTGCAAAAAAAAATTTAAAAATATAAAAAAGTTTGAATTTGAAAAAGTATAATTTAAAAAAATAAAAAAAATCTTATTTTTATTATTATTTATTTAAATAATTATTTGTTATATATATTAAACAAGGGTATAAGAGTCTTTTGCTAACGAAGAAAATATTTTTGAAAATGTCTCTTTAGTGATGATAATGATGAATAATGGTACCATAAAAGTGGTAAACATGATTTTTTTTTCTTTTTAGATTTGATGTAGTGGGTATCTATAAAAATAAGGGAGAATTGCCAAGTGTGACTCAAAACTTGGAGTCAAACCCAAAACAATACCCCAATTTGGGTCAAAGACAAAAGTAACCTAAAAGGCTATTGAAATTACAACTATCCCCTTGTGACCAAACAAAAAAACGGAATTTTTTTTACGTTTCTACCCCTCGCAAGTCGTCTGTTTAGACGACTTGAAAATAAGTCGCCCAGACGACTTAACTGAAAGTCGTCTGGACAGTTAGTCTTAAACATAATTTAAAAATTTTGTAAAAAATATTTTGATAAGTGAAAAATGGGAATTATGTAATTAACATATGTCTTAGGAGGTATAAATTAAGATATAACAAATTTCAATTGTTTTCAGCATAGATGAGTGAAAGTAGTGAGTCATGATATTCTTAAGTTTATGTTTCATCAACATATGTTGTAGTATTGTATGTGTTCTTAGGGTTAGATTTTGGAAAGCATTAAAACCGTTTTTGAAAATTTTTAAAATTACTTATGCGTGTTCATTTCTGTGTATAGTAAACACTATTTAAGTATAATTTGATTTTATAACGTGGTTAGTTAGTTAATCTAGTCATTTTAGTTTAGGGGTTCATTTTAGGGTCTAGGACGACTTAATATTTTGTCGTCTGAAAACAGACGACTAAATATTAAGTCGTCTGTTGTACATTATCAGCCAGAATAAGTCGTCTAAACCGGACCAAACCTTAAAGTTTACCAATGTAATTTTAAAGCTAACCGGATTATTTACCCAATATATAAGGTGATTTTTATTTTTTTTGTTTCATTTTTCGCGAAATTCAGAAACCCTAACAGTTCTCCCTCTCAAAGGCGATTTCGAATTCCCACGATTTCCGAACAAACCATCGTTCTCAACATCGGCTATCTATCTCACTTCATTCTCACCGTTGTCGCCGCAGCTTCTTCTAACCCTAGCCGCGCCGATTCCTCTAAACCCTAGCGCCGCCGATTCCACTATTTCCGAACAAACCGTCGCCCTCGCCACCGTGGTCACCAACGTTCTAAACACTAGCGCCGCCGCTTCTTCTAAACCCTAGCGCCGCCGCTTCTTCTCTGTAAACCTTAGCGCCGTTTCTCTGTAAACCCTAACGCCGCTAAGTCATCAATCTCGAGGAAAAGATGAACATAAAACGTTGTCTCTATCAATTTACTCATTCTCACCGTTTCACGTTTATTTTTTCAGATCTATAACCGCAATGACGAGTACTCCAACTCCTTCTGCGACTGGAAGACTTGTAAGTAATTTAAGTCGTCTACTAAGTCGTCTGGACTTATATTGTTGTCTTTGATTATTTTGCAGACAAAAAGGATGGATATTCCAGAACTCCCCCGTAGGTTATACACATCAGGGGAAGAACCAGAAGCCCACAATAGCATTTCGTATCATACGGATAACAGCAAGTTGCATACTGCTCTTAGGAAAGCTCTTACTGATGACGAATTTGAAGAGCTCAAGGAGTCGAGTTTGGGAGTTTTCATCAAGTTCAAGGAGCAGGGATTTGGTTGGGCTTCAAGGCTGGTTCACTACATGCTCAGTTTCAAGCTGGACATTAAGAAGAAGTATGAGATGTGGTCTCTCGTTGGTCCAGAACCTTTGAGGTTTTCACTGTTAGAGTTTGAAAACCTCACTGGTCTAAACTGCGAGTACATCGAGGACCTTGAGACACCAAAATGTGACGTTACCCCAGAGATGGTTTCTTTCTGGGGGATGCTGGGAGTTCATCTGGAAGCTGGGCCAACTACTGATCAGATAATAGCAGCACTGAAGAGATGCGGGGATTGGTCCAGGGAAGATCGCAAGCGGCTCGCGTACCTCTCCATCTTCACTGGATTCATTGAAGGGAGAAAGTTTTCAACCGCTACACGATCTACTCTGGCAAGGCTAGTGATGGATTTAGAACGGTTTGAGAATTATCCATGGGGGAGAGTCGCGTTTAAGGTGCTGATGGACTCTTTGTGGAACAAAGAAATTGCTGGCTGTTACACCGTGGATGGGTTTATACAAGTTCTTCAGGTCTAGACGTACACAGCTATGCCGGAATTGGGTGCTAGTATTGGTGGTCCCAGAGCAGACAGTCCGTCTCCACCGATACTGGCTTACGAGGGCAGCAGAGGCCGCAGATCAATGAAAGCTGCTATCTTGAGTCAGGTATTTACTTCAATCCAAAAGACTGCGCAGACGACTTATTATAAGTCGTCTGGAAAGTCTTCCATCTGGACGACTTATTAGACGACTTATAATAAGGCGTCTGGAAAGTCTTCCCAGCTGGACGACTTATCGGACGACTTAATTAAGTCGTCTGGAAAGTCTTCCATCTGGACGACTTATTAGACGACTTATAATAAGGCGTCTGGAAAGTCTTCCCAGCTGGACGACTTATCGGACGACTTAATTAAGTCGTCTGGAAAGTCTTCCATCTGGACGACTTATTAGACGACTTATAATAAGGCGTCTGGAAAGTCTTCCCAGCTGGACGACTTATCGGACGACTTAATTAAGTCGTCTGGAAAGTCTTCCATCTGGACGACTTATTAGACGACTTATAATAAGGCGTCTGGAAAGTCTTCCCAGCTGGACGACTTATCGGACGACTTAATTAAGTCGTCTGGAAAGTCTTCCATCTGGACGACTTATTAGACGACTTATAATAAGGCGTCTGGAAAGTCTTCCCAGCTGGACGACTTATCGGACGACTTAATTAAGTCGTCTGGAAAGTCTTCCATCTGGACGACTTATTAGACGACTTATAATAAGGCGTCTGGAAAGTCTTCCCAGCTGGACGACTTATCGGACGACTTAATTAAGTCGTCTGGAAAGTCTTCCATCTGGACGACTTATTAGACGACTTATAATAAGGCGTCTGGAAAGTCTTCCCAGCTGGACGACTTATCGGACGACTTAATTAAGTCGTCTGGAAAGTCTTCCATCTGGACGACTTATTAGACGACTTATAATAAGGCGTCTGGAAAGTCTTCCCAGCTGGACGACTTATCGGACGACTTAATTAAGTCGTCTGGAAAGTCTTCCATCTGGACGACTTATTAGACGACTTATAATAAGGCGTCTGGAAAGTCTTCCCAGCTGGACGACTTATCGGACGACTTAATTAAGTCGTCTGGAAAGTCTTCCATCTGGACGACTTATTAGACGACTTATAATAAGGCGTCTGGAAAGTCTTCCCAGCTGGACGACTTATCGGACGACTTAATTAAGTCGTCTGGAAAGTCTTCCATCTGGACGACTTATTAGACGACTTATAATAAGGCGTCTGGAAAGTCTTCCCAGCTGGACGACTTATCGGACGACTTAATTAAGTCGTCTGGAAAGTCTTCCATCTGGACGACTTATTAGACGACTTATAATAAGGCGTCTGGAAAGTCTTCCCAGCTGGACGACTTATCGGACGACTTAATTAAGTCGTCTGGAAAGTCTTCCATCTGGACGACTTATTAGACGACTTATAATAAGGCGTCTGGAAAGTCTTCCCAGCTGGACGACTTATCGGACGACTTAATTAAGTCGTCTGGAAAGTCTTCCATCTGGACGACTTATTAGACGACTTATAATAAGGCGTCTGGAAAGTCTTCCCAGCTGGACGACTTATCGGACGACTTAATTAAGTCGTCTGGAAAGTCTTCCATCTGGACGACTTATTAGACGACTTATAATAAGGCGTCTGGAAAGTCTTCCCAGCTGGACGACTTATCGGACGACTTAATTAAGTCGTCTGGAAAGTCTTCCATCTGGACGACTTATTAGACGACTTATAATAAGGCGTCTGGAAAGTCTTCCCAGCTGGACGACTTATCGGACGACTTAATTAAGTCGTCTGGAAAGTCTTCCATCTGGACGACTTATTAGACGACTTATAATAAGGTTTTTGGATGAATATAGAGAGAAAGTGAAAGAAATGTTGTTTTTAGTTCATAACAATTGAAACAGAGAGAGTGTAAAGAGATTTACGTGCATTAAAGGACATTAAAAGCTCCAAACAGTTCGTACAAGGTTGTTGCCACTATTCATTGCAGTGGCAATATTGTAAATACTTGAAGAAGATGAGGTTGAGACAGTAAAGAAGCCATTTTCGAAAAAAAAAAAAATGTTAATGGCATTTTCGTAGATAAAATGCAGGTGTAGGGTTAAAATCTAAAAAAAAAAAAGAGTCAAAAGAAAAGGTTAGTTTTCTGTTTGACTCCAAGTTTTGAGTCACTTTTGCAAAAAGCCCTAAAAATAATTGAAATCTAGTCTTATTTATACAATAATTTAAAATTAAAAAAAAATTGTGAAATGGAGAAATTAATAATTATCTTTGATAGACCAATTTGAAATTTTTTATAAGTATATTTTGATACTAATTTAATATTTTCTTATAAATTATAATATTATTATATTAGTGATTCTATGCTAGATATTTCTACTATGTTAAACTAAGAATAAACAGTTTTATTTGCATCATGCTAATTGAATAATAAGTTTTTCCAGTGTTTACAGCCGATCTCAAATTTCCTAATATAAAAAACACTAATAAACATTTAGTTGATCTACTGTGATACGAGAACTTCCACAACTAAACTTATTTTATTGAAGCTATATATAAATATATAAATGTCGTTTAGTGCTTGGTACGTAGATATAAAATAATGAACCGCCAGTTTTTTCCCCAAAAGTTTAGTGGATTTCTCTTGCTATTGAAAGTTTGATATATTATATTGTTTCCAGTTATTATATTGTTTACAGCGATAATTTTCAAAATAATCTTCCGGATATTATTCGAGAAATGATTTACCACATTTCTTATGGCTAAATATGATATGCATGATTACATCAATTATTTATTTTTAACTTTAGTAAACCTTTTATAATATGTTAATAATGCGTACATTACATTTAAATATTTAATGTTGACTTTAAAATAAATATATTCAAATATAAATTACAAAATTTGAAATATTATTTAATTTTACTTCAATAATTATTAAACTTTTATTACGAAAAATTTCAAAATTTTGATACAATTTTTAAAAATTCTAAATTTCAAGGGAAACTGTCAAAAATACATTTTTCATTAAGTCGAAAAAGACTCTTATATTCTTATTCTGTATATATGTATATATATGAAATAATTAGTTAAATAATTAAAAATAACAAATAAATAATAAATAATTTTTTATTTTTTCGAATTATACTTTTTCAAATTTGATTTTTTTTTTATAAAAATTTTTTTAAATTTTCTTTTAAAACTTTATTTTTAAAAAAAATTCTTTCCGAAAATCGAAACTTATGTTGGAAACTATTTTTTAATTTTTTTAAAAAAATTTAAGTATTTATTTATATATTTATTAGAATCCTAAATTTCACATTCCAAAAATCATACTCAACCCTTCAACTCTAAACCCTAAGTCTAGATTACTGAAACCTAGGGGGTAAAAAAGTCTTTTACCGTTGATTAAAAGTGAAAATAAAAATAGTTTGTGTAAACATAAAAAATGGTACTATTAATATAGTATTCTAGGCAATTTTTCCAAAATCATTAGGTTCTTTAATATATATACAATTTTCTAAGTATTGCTTAGTTTTAATTAATGATAATTAAACAATTTTCATTAAAATTTTTTATTAAATTTCTGCAAATTGATTTAATATATTTAACCAAAAGAAACAAATAAAAATCTATCCAAGATTATAATTTTAAATATATACATATATATTCGTAAAAAAAAAAAAAAAATTTAAAAAAAGATTAATTTTTTGTTTAATTAAATCAAATTATATTAAAATCTTGGTAAAAATAATAAAAGTTACAATACTAATAAAATTTTACTTTTAAATATAATTTAAATTTAAAAACTTTACTACTGCACATAGTGCGGAAAAATTGAAAAATTGACACAAATACCACATTTACAGTACCAGTTTTCATGTTTACACTGATCATTTTTACCCTCACCTTTAACAAAGGCTAAAAGACACTTATACCTATAGGGTTAAATAATCTAGATTTAAGATTTAGAGTTGAAGGATGAGGTAGAGTTTTTGGAATGTGAAATTTAGGATTCTAATAAATATATAAATAAATACTTAAAAAATATTTTTTAAAAAATAGTTTCAAACATAATTTTCTATTTTCAAAAAGAAATTTTGAAAAAAATAAAAAAAAATTTTAAAAAGAAATTTTTAAAAAGTTCGAATTAGAAAAATATAATTCGAACATAAATTTTTATTTATTTAAATAATGATTTATTATATATATAAATAACAAGGGTATAAGAGTCTTTTGCCACTTAATGAAGAAAATATTTTTGAAAATGTCTCTTTAGTGGTGGTAAATATGAAAAGTGGTACATGAAAGTGGTAAACATAATATTTCCCCTTAATCTTTTTACACCATTTAATTGGTTTTGGTTAAAATTTCAAATATTTAAATATGTAAAGATTTTTGACTGATTTATAATGATATATGCATTATTATCATATTTTAGAAAACTTAAAAACATATAAATTTACATCAATGAAATTGTCTCTCACATTAAATTTCATGTAATGTCATATTTTTCAGATTATGTCATTTTTTTGTGAAAATGAATGCCATGATGCCATATAAGCAAATCATTTTTAAAATAATATTTATTAAATGATTTTTTTTTTAATTTCTAAGTGAGAAAATATTGTTATATTTGTAAATATAATATTATTTTACTTTTATTAATTAATTTAGTTATGATATATAAGTTAATACCATATTTTTGAAAACTTACAAAAAATAAATTTACATAAATAAAATTATCCATGTCACAGTTAGCTTGATGTTATGTCATATTTATAAGAACTCAAGTCATATTTTTTGTGAGAATGAATGTGATTATGACACAAAAGTAAACACTTCTCAAATAATCTCTATTTTTTCCGGGAAAATTTTATGTTTACCACTTTCATGGTACCGCTTTTCATTTTTACCACCACTTAAGAGACATTTTCAAAAATATCTTCTTCATTAAGTAGCAAAAAGACTCTTATACCCTTGTTATTTATCTATATAATAAATCATTATTTAAATAAATAAAAAATAAATAAAATATTTTTTTTTTAATGTTTTCAAATTATACTTTTTCAAATTCGAACTTTTTTTCTAAATTCCTTTTGTTTTAAATTTTTTTCGATTTTGTTTTCAAAATTTCTTTTGAAAATCGAAAATTATGTTTGAAACTATTTTTTAGAATTTTTTTAATATTTTTTATATTTTTTAACTATTTATTTATATATTTATAGAATCCTAAATTTCACATTCCAAAAATCCTAATCCACCCTTCAACTATAAACCCTAAGTCTAGATTAGTTAACCTTAGAGGTATAAGTGTCGTTTACCCCTCATTAAAAGTGAGGGTAAAAATGATTGGTGTAAACATGAAAAGGTGTACTATGAATGTGGTATTTGTGGCAATTTTCCTATAATATAATTGTTATTTTAGAAAATACAAATTAAACTTTATTAAAAATCAACTAAAGCTAATAAATTTATTTTCAAAATTTAAATAAATTACAAAGAATTATTTTTATAGTTTTAGTTTTTTAAAAATAATTTTAAAGTTTAAAAAATAGTTATATTTAATATCAATAAAAATAAAATTATTATAACTGCGCAATGAGCATGAAACATCTTAGTATATATTAAAAACTAATAACTTCTCAGCCATACTATCTTTAGCAGTATACAACTAAATTAATTTCATAAATTTTGAAATTATTTGTTTATTTTATTGCTACAACACACATATAATAATAATAACAACAATAATAATAATAATAATAATAAATAGTTTGTATATTGAATCCAGGATCGATGCCAAAAAAAAATTGAATCCAGGATCTGCCATTTATGAAAACTATTGCTAGCGCCAAATGATTCTTCCTCTCCGTGCATGTTTTTACATTATAATAAAGTCCACCAAAAAGATCCAATTGATAATTGTTTAAAACAATATCAATTAAAAAAGAAAAGAAATATGCGAGGAAAAACTAATATGAAATTATGCAGTACTATAAATACATGTTGTGGACTTCAGCAATGTTGTTCACTATATCTCGCCGGCAAAAAAAGGTTCACCGTCTCACCAAACTCTCTCTTTCTCTCATTATCTTCAACCTTTTTTTTTTAAACTTCAATATCTTCAACATTTTAAGAAAAGGAAATAAAGAGAGGAAAATGATGGTTGTTTTAATAAAGTATGTCCTCGTGATAGTGATGACCTTGATATTAAGAGTCCTATACGACTCCATTTGGTGTTACTACGTCACACCAAGACGCATTAAGAAGTTAATGGAACGTCAAGGCATCACCGGCCCAAATCGACGCCTCCTTACCGGAAACATCATTGATATCTCCAAAATGGTTTCCTACTCTGTCTCCGATCATTGCTCCTCCATCCACCACAATATCGTTCCTCGCCTTCTCCCTCACTACGTCGCTTGGTCCAAACAATATGGTACGTACCCAGGTCCAACGTTCCTGGATGTCAGGTGTAAGATTATTTTTTTTTACATATGTTTTTGTTATTATAAAATTAAAATTAAAATTCAATAAGTTTTTTTTTTCTTGAATATTGGCGTCAAAAACATTAAAGCCACAAATTATAGTTTCATTTGACGATATATGCTTTCAAGTGGAGATGCGTGCAATGCATTTTCATTGAGAACAAAGTCGGATCTGAGACTTATGAAGGTCATGAACATTTTGATAATAATTTTAATTTAAACATTTTGATAATAATTTTAATTTAAACATTTTGACAATTTGGAGGCGATGCAACCCATACATAATACTTGTTAAAAATTTGGTGGCTGTCATACATTTACGCCATGTCATTACGAAATGACGAAAATTACCTTTTGCAGGGAAGAGATTTATAGTATGGAACGGGACGGAGCCGAGGCTGTGCTTGACGGAGACGGAGATGATTAAAGAGTTGCTGACGAAGCACAATTCCGTCACCGGAAAATCATGGCTCCAGCAGCAAGGCACTAAAGGGTTTATTGGACGTGGTCTTCTCATGGCCAACGGCGGGGCTTGGCACCACCAGCGCCATTTGGCAGCTCCTGCATTCACACGTGATAGGCTCAAAGGATACGCGAAGCATATGGTGGAGTGCACAAGGATGATGGCGGGGAAGCTAAGGAATGAAGTTAAGGAAAGTGGAGGAGATGATAAAGAGGTGGAGATTGGAGAGGAGATCCGGCGGCTCACGGCTGATATAATATCTAGGACGGAGTTCGGAAGCAGTTACGACAAGGGAAAGGAGCTTTTCAGTCTACTCACTGTCCTTCAGCGACTCTGCGCTCAGTCCACTCGCCACCTCTGTTTTCCCGGCAGCCGGTGAGTTCTTCATCTTTTTCTCGATTTAAGGCTATGATTAATACAATTCGCCTAACTTATGTGATTTAATTTAAAAAAAAATTAATAACACATTTATGCTGAACTACAACTTTTTTTTTTTTGAACTACAACTTATATATTCATTCCATTCCATTCCATTTTATGTATTGTTTAATGATTTTTCCCACACATAAAAATTTCTACTATAATTTTTACTAACACATAATTTTGTCTCTTTTATTAAAATTAACATAATTAAATTTAAAGCTTTGTATAATTTTTTGCATAAAAATTTAAAACAACAATTAATATAGAAAATATAATAATCATCTTGAAATGGCACTCAATCTGAAACGGCATTCTGCAGTATAGATACACAAGTTCTAATTAAATACTTAAATCAGTTCTATAGTATTGATAAAACTGATGTAACTTTAATTCAACAATATCAACATTATTAAACTAAAATTGAAATAACACACGTTACATGAGTATAAAAAAGCATTACTTTCGTACATGGTTACTAATTCTTAATTCACTAGCGCGCCAAAATTAAAACGTTGCATGCAACTATACTATAACCTCTTTAAATTAATACTTTATAAATTAATATACACTAAAATCTTTATAAAATAATATAATTTCATAGTTCCAAATTGAGTTTTTGGTTCAATTAGTATATTGATAAATTAATATATGTATAAATTAATAAAAAAATTCTAATTTTGGTGTAATCCTAACATTATTAATTTATAAAGGTTTAACTGTATTTGACATTTATAATTTTTTTTTTTTTGCTAAAAGAACTTTATCGTAATCCCGACGTGTAATTATTCTGTGTGTTTCTAAAGGTTTCTACCGAGCAAATACAATCGAGAGATAAAGAGTTTGAAAACTGACGTAGAACGTCTTTTGATGGAGATTATAGAGAGCCGGAAAGACAACGTAGAGATCGGTCGGAGCATCTCGTACGGGGACGACCTCTTAGGGCTTCTCCTGAACCAGATGGATCGCAACAAAAACAACCTTAATGTTCAAATAATAATGGATGAGTGCAAAACTTTCTTCTTCACTGGTCATGAGACAACCTCTCTTCTTCTCACGTGGACCCTCATGCTCCTTGCTCATAATCCCACGTGGCAGGAAAAAGTACGCCATGAGGTCCGACAAGTTTTTGGCCAAGACGGTATCCCTTCCGTTGAGCAACTCTCAAGTCTTACCTCGGTACGTTATTCTTACTCACACTGCTACATTTGTCTTTTTATTATTCATTTACGCTGGAACAATGGTTTCTATCGCCATCAAAATCACATGGACTTTACAATTTTTCCGAAATCTGTCGAAAGATCAATTAACAAAATCACAACGATTTAAAAGTTCTCTTCTTTATGAAAAAAGATTTTTAAAAAATATAATTGAAGGAGACAGTTCATTTGTGTTTCACGTTTTCCATTGAAATTCCCAAAAAGTAATTTATAAAAATAAAACATTGGATATTAAAATATGCAAAAGCAATAATTAACTTGAAGCCAAAAAAAAAGAAAAAAGAAAAAATATATCGTTTATAACTATTGAAACGTACATGTTAATGTCTTATGCGTTATGCATCAGAATACACATGTCGACTAAGTTTTGACTTTGGCGAGATTTGGGATAGAATCACAATCATTTCTTTTATTTTCTTAAAATGTCTTGGTGTGTAATGCCAATTTTTATGGGTGGGGGTGGGGTACTACCTTCTTTCAACACACTACAGGCAATGCCACTAAGTCGTAGTGCTTCTTCCGTAACTAAATCTCAATTAGTACATATCTGGTCAACTTTAATATGATATATATTGTTATATATCTACCCACAAATTTGTATTAATGTATTCTCCCGTAAATTATTATATAGTGTTTCTGTCAACTAAATAAACAAAAATGTAAAGATGGTTAATTGATTGATTAGATATAGTTCAGAGTCTGATAATGCATGTCATGCATGACACAACAAGTTTTAGATATTCACTTTTGTAACTGGTATTTTATTAGATTAATATATTATTTACATTAGCATTGGTGCAACATCAGATTAGATAGATACCCATGATGAATTGGTTTTCCACCCTTAAATCAAACTAAGGAATATTGGAGTGATGGATAAATAAAATATGCCACTTGTTTTAAAAGATTAGCACTACAACATGCGTTGCATAAAATACTGCAAAAAAAAAAAAAAAATCATGAACTAATGATTCGATTTGACAGCTTGAAAGAAAGACAATTCTTAAAACTAAGTAAAAGATCTTTGAGAAAGAGTCATATGGCACTTCCCAAGTTTGCTAGATATGATTCTTAATAAGATTAGGTAATATAATATTTAACTAACATCTTTCTTTTAATTTTTTTTTGAACAGTTAAACAAAGTGATAAACGAGTCACTAAGACTTTACCCTCCTGCCACTCTTCTACCAAGAATGGCATTTGAAGACATAAAACTCGGCGACCTGATCATCCCTAAAGGCTTATCTATATGGATCCCTGTCCTGGCGATTCATCATAGTAAGGAATTATGGGGTGAAGATGCGACTGAATTCAATCCTGAACGCTTTAGTTCTAGAAATTTCGCGTCAAGTCGTCATTTCATGCCTTTTGCAGCCGGTCCTAGGAACTGCATTGGCCAGAATTTTGCGATGATGGAGGCAAAGCTAATATTAGCAATGCTTGTTTCCAAATTCAGTTTCACAATATCGGAGAATTATAGACATGCTCCTATAGTTGTGCTTACTATAAAACCTAAGTATGGAGTTCAACTAATTTTGAAGCCACTGGATTCGTAAAGGGGGGTAGACCTATCTTATCAAGCTTCCTGAGAGACTACTGAATTTTGAGTAACATGAGGGAGTTGTAACTGAATGATTTTGAAATGAGTATAAATGAAGAGTTATTGGGTTCAGTTTAGGAGACACATTATCTAATCTTTCTTTTTTTAATAATCGAGGTAGATACGAGACCTGAAAAACAAATTAATATATCTCCAAGATCTTGTAAGAACTAGGTTTTATTGTGTTCCTATAAACTGCGGGATTATTTGATAGGATATATCAAATAAAAACACATCAATTATTATTATAGTATAAATTACAAAATATTGCTATTGGTCATCTATTTTTTTTATAAAAAATATTAAATGGTAAAATACAATATATTGCTCCAAAAGAAAAACGTCTTTTTAAAGATAAAGAAATTGTTACTTAATTTTTTTTTTGTCATCAGCACAAATACACTCGATTAAGACTCTGCTAACTAAACATGAGACTATGTGTCCATAAAGACAAAAGAAGATGGTTGATTGCAAGTACCGCGTGCAAGACTGTCTGCACTTGTGTCCTGAGTCCGAGAAGCGGGATACATGCATGATCTCTAAAGTGTGAAAATTTTCCTTGATCCGTTAAATCTCTTCAAGATAGGATGCAAAAGCAGACTGAGAACAATCTGTCACAAATGTTACATGAAATTGTCGTAGATTTCTCATGCTTTCCATCACCCAAATGAAAGCTTCAAACTCTGTGTGTAGCAGAGAAAGGCTATTTCTTGTATTTCTAGCCCCCATCAATCCATCAAACCCTTCCAGAGTACTATACCAGTCATTACCAGAGTATATATCCTTATTTTTCCATGACCCATCAGTGAAATACCATCTGCCTATTCTTCGGGGCATTATTTGGGTCTCTTCATTTATGCTCATTGTGTTTTTAATCTGAGTCCCACTGTACATTTTTGGGATTTGTGGCTCCTTTCAGAGTATAGCCTATGTCTCATGTCTCTGTTAATTTTAGAATATCTCTAGGGTCACTGTCTATGCCATTGAAAATCTTATTATTTGAGCTTTTAAATATACCATAATATCCAAGTAAAATGAGCATTTTCAGTGATTGATGAAATCCTCCAAAACTGATGATCCAAGTTTGCAAAAACAGAATCCATAGGAGAGCTACCTGGTGGTGTAGGGATTGTTGATAAAGCTCATACCTGAAAAGTTGGTGGACATTGAAATAATACATGGTTTACTGATTCCTCACATGGAGCACATCTCTCACATTGAATATCACATTTAATACTTCGAGACTTTAAATTTTTCCGTACATGTAAACAACATGTAATGATTTGTCAAAGGTAGTGTTCAGCTTTGGGAGACATTTTTTTTTTCAGGAATGAGCCCGCAAAGCCTTTGTGTCTGGACCATAAAGTTGAAGTGGTCTTGTCTATCCGGGTAGAGATGGTCTACGTCATAACCAGATTTCACCGTATATTTACCTGATTGTGTGAAATGTCATCCATCTTTATCTGAAATGTAATGTCTACTTAAAAGAATCCTCTCAATAATTGTTGCATCTTCTGGTTCCACCAATAATATAATAATCTGAGAGTTATTTACTGTTTGCTGGTCTCGGGCGAGAGACTGGAAACCAAAGATCATTTCATACTAAGATAGATGATATGTTCCAACCTTTTTGATTAGTCATTTGCTAACCAGAGATCTAGCTGATACAATACTTCGCCAACCGTTGGATGATGAGTATGATCAAATCATTGCTGTATTAAAATCCACAATCGTCTTAAATTGGCAATCAAAGCACTCTTCCTTTTTTGCTCTTTGCTCTCCGAATATTGGCAATCAAAGCCTCCATGTAAATAATAAATAAATATGGAGACAGTGGATCCCTCTGCCTTAGGCCTCTACTAACCTCGAGGTTGGCCATTTAGTAAGACCTTGTATTGCACCGATGTAATATATTCCACCATCAACTAAATCCAATGTGAGTCGAATCTCATCTTTGTTAGCAAAGCCTGAACAATGGCCCATTCTACTCTATCATAAGCTTTACTCATATTCGTTTTTATCGCCATAAATTTGTTTTGGCATGAATTGTTTGTCCTTAATCCATGAAACATTTTCTGACCTATCAAAATATCATTTGTAACTAGACGCCCTGGAACGAACGCCGAATGGGTCTCCGAGATTAGTATCGGAAGACATTTCTTTAGCCTTCGGCATATCACCTTTGAAATTATCTTATATTCCACATTACAAAGAATTATTGGTCGCAATTCGGTCATCCTAGTAGGTCTCCGTTTGGGAATTAAACATATATTATTTACGTTGAACCTTTCATCCAATCTCCCTGTCCGCATAAAATTGTTCACTAGATGAAGAACATCCACCTTAATTATATGCCAGGCATGTTGAAAAAAGAGGGTTGTAATTCCATCTAAACTTGGAGCCTTTTAGGATCATCATAAACAAAGCTTGTCTAGCTTCCTCTTCAGTCGCTACTGCTGCTAACCGAGTGTTTATCTGTGAAGTGATACTGGTCAGAATATCTTGGAGGAAGCTTTCGAAGTCCGATGGAGAAGAATATTTAAAGAAATCTTCAAAGTATTCTACTGCC